>NW_027105331.1:133194-170703 GCF_000696795.3 Halyomorpha halys
TCCGATATAATATCAATATCGATATTGCTATCCGATATCGATATCGATATCAATATCGATATTTTTCTTTCGATATCCCATCCCTATTGCATACCTGAACAATTTCCAGTTCAGATATACATTTTAAAATTGGCTAACATAGTTTCAAGCCGATAAATGACGAGAAAATTCCAAAGGACGTTCAGATTAATTTGTCTTTGACAGATTTGTTAATCATATAAAAAGAATGTTGATATTTTTAATATTAAACATTTTGAAATACAAAAATGTGTGAAATCTGTTCAAGTCATGAAGGATACGGTTTCAATTCTCAATAATATCCGTTGCGCTGAGGGCAAGGTACTGTTCTGTTGACCCAACTTGCAAAATCTAATTATATATCCTTTGTGGTTAAGGAGAAAATCTGGCGGTTTCAGCTTAGCCTTGACGTGATCGCTCCTCGGGTAATAATCCACAGCCTAAAAAGAGCGTGACTTATCTCGATTTATTTTTGTGCCTGTGGCCCCAGGGAAAGATAATCATCGAGTAATCATAGGCTCATTTCTCGTACAAACTAGTGGAAAGGTCATTCAGAGGTGTTGATCAAAAGCCATTCAGGGATTTGGTGTGTATCGACTGAAATACGATCACTTCATTGATGCTTCAAAAACAATAACATTCAAAGGTAACGTATTACGAGGGATAGTTCTGGGTAGCGTGTTTGCGAGAGTAACTTTCTCATGATTAACGCTTCCGGATAACGTTCCATCCGTTTCGTAATATGATATTAGCCCAGAAACTGTCACTTATAGTTTTTGATTACCATTGTTAAGTGTATATTCGTTCTCAGCAACAATTGCTGCCTAGATATCATCTTGCATCGTGCCTCATCCAAATCCTAATTTATGTATAAACATCTTGATAATGTTTCTTGACTTCAAATATTGATAACAAACACAATATCTCATTGTCACAACCATTCGATGTTTGCCCATCGGTTCAACGCTATTTCAAACTTTCTAGTAATTCGAACAACCAGCCCCAAAAAAAGAATACATATTATTGAACACCGTATTTGGAAAGATTTCAATGTGAATATTATAAACCACATTCTTCCATTTTGTTCCGGAGATTTTTAATAAACATCTTGTTCTAACTGAAAAATAGATTATCAGTTATTCTGTTTTGGTTGTAAAAATATGGTAGATGTGGGAGTAATTATTACTGATAATTAACAGAATACACGAAAATATATCAAAGCTTACCATGATTATTAAAAATTCAAAAATAATAAAAAATTGATCTTAACGACAAATTTACACCTCATATCCAACTATTAAAATTCTTAGTAAGTTATTCTTCCCAGTTCTGATAAGTTAAGTCAAATAAACCAATCTCATCACTTTTTTTCATTTAGTTTTAAGACTTACTATTATTATAGTGTTAGATAATTTGTAATTAAATTTATAAAATTAAATGAAAAAGTTTCGTAATAAAGCAGGGGTGGGCAACTTTTCTGTATATAAGATCTAATTTTTATCTTATAAGTGTGTCGCGATTGACTTGTTATAGGAGCAGTCTGAAGGGGAAGAAGTGTGAAATACATACTATAGATATACACTGTTTCAGTATCATTGGGTGGATAAGTAATACATATGTTCAAAACTATTTTTTTATTTTGTAAATCACTTATTAAGTATTCGAGATATTGGCTCATGTAGAAAATAAATTTCCAGACCCAACTTTTGATAGCAGCATTCCTAACCTAAATATTCCGACCCTTTTTCAAGATAAATTTTTACTCAATTTTTTTTTTAAATACTTTTTATTTATTGATAGATATTAAAATCTGCCACACACTTGTGGGCAATAGGTAATAGTGATGAATGATCACATTCATACTAAAATAAAATAAGAATAAAAATAAATAAATGAATGAAAAAAAAATCTCTCTTGACATATATACAAACAGAAGGATAAACAAAATGAACACTGCTAGAAAACTTGGGAAAAACTGTTTTCTTTGTATGGGTGCTGGGTCACGTTGAGATCGCTAGAAATGAGCTGGCGGACGTTGCAACCAAACAAGCACTTGCCATTCCGGGTCGGGGCGCGGCCATTCTGACACCCCAAGAAATGAGTCTCCCGATGAAAAATGAAATATTAGCTAGTTGGCAGGCCATGTGGAATGAAAGCCCACCAAGCAAATTAAAAACGATTAAACCATGGACCACATCAAACCGTTCCAATCGCAGGGAGGAGGTAGCTATAGCCAGATTGAGAATAGGTCATACGAATTTAACTCATGCGTACCTGATCAATAAGCAACCACCGCCAAAATGTCAATACTGCAATAGTGTACTTACAGTCAGTCACATATTTGAAGAATGTAATTTCTATTACATGAACTTACGTAGATTGGGAGTGGGACCGCGTGTTTCGGATGCCCTGAATGATGACCAAGAAAACATAGAAATGGTTTTAATTTTCTTAAAAAGTGAATATAATCTTTGGAATAAGATCTAAACCCAAAAGTTTGTCATATGAATTAAAAAATTCTAAAATAAGAAATTATTCAAACTTATTTAACAATTAAAGAATTTCAAATCTTGTAATAGAATTATAAAGTGAGAAACGTGGGCGTTGATGACCTCAGGGTTTTACGCCCAAAAGCCCCAACCAACAACAAAAAAATGAACATAATCAAACTATGAGTATAAAAAAAATTAATAAATAAAATAATATAATCTCTAGTCACATTTACACTCTTAGGTTTACTCAATTAAAATGCAATTTAATTTTTTTATCAATTGCAATGTAAAAGTTGTACTATTTGTTCGTAAGTATAGAAAAAGTTGTTATACTTTTTACTAATCTATCAATATCTTTCTGAGAACATATCGTACTGAAGTACAGATATACTTATCCACCTACGTAAAAAACAACAATAATTATTTAAAGAGCCAAAAAACTTACATCCAGGGAAATTAAAAGAACATGGATAATTAATAACTTTTAATCCCTATGAAATATGTCTGAAACTATTGTTAGACATTTATGTCTTCTACAATCGCTTCAAAGTCCATGGTATACGGAATTCCACCCCAGACATTCCGAGCGATCGAACTAAGTTGGCTTCACGATCGACTTTTTGGCCACCCCCTATAATAGAGGATTGAATGAGAGGTGTAAATTTATAGTATAGTTTAGTTATTAATAAAGAGTGTTTGTAACTTAAGTGCTTGTTTAATGAAGAGTGTTGTTGATGGATACAATTAATTTTATTTAAACATTTAAGTTAGTCTCGAAGAAGTGATAAGAATATGATATTGTTTAACTTCCTGTTAATATCAGGATCTAGATTTACTTTTCTAGGAAAAGGAAGTAGTTAATAGTTGGTCATTATGACGACAAAGCGAACCCACAACCAGTTTCAGTTCTTACATAAAATGCTCTCACAGTAACGACTGGGAAAACTGCCAGTCCTCTTTAAAGTAAACAAAAAGTCTTTTATTTTGTAACATCACGCGCTTTTACTCAATTTAAAAATCTATTTAAATAATAAACAGATGCTGAATTATATACTCATTTCTCTCTTTCTGAACTTGATTAGTTTTTACTTTCACTTAAATTTATATGAAATATATAGTAAGGGAAAGAATTGCGATCATACAGAATTTAGAAATCGCGTTTTTTACAGAAATGCATGTTTTGAAGTCACCTGAATTCAAGTAACCAACTCATGGAAAATGAATGGTGTGTGAATTTGACCCTGAGAACGCGAACCGTCGATAGATGACTCTATTAATGCATATAAAGTGAGGAGCGTTGGAATACCGACTATTGCGCTGTTTGATTATAGTAGTACAAGAGCCCAAGAGGAGAAAAAATTCAGTTATCACACCCCAATTTTTGATTACTTTAATGAAAATTATGTATAATTACGAGTCAAAATTGATGAGTCTGCTAAGTATAGGTAGGGGGAATAAAAAATGGAGTGTTCAAAACATTTTTAAAAAAATTAATTTTTCATTCGGAGCTCTATATTTTAAAAAGTAGCAACAACACAAGAAAACCTAAGAGAACTTCATTTAAAGGAGAGTAAATTTTCTAAAATATGAGCCGTAAAAGAGCTATTTAGGATAAATAGTTTTCGAGATATAACTTTTTAAAAAGCAACATTTCATAAAAATGTTGTACAGAATGTATTGAAAGATCAGACGTTAGTGAATTTATTTTGAGAAATGTATATCTCAAAAACCATTCGACGTACATATGTCTATTAGCACTCAAATTAAAGATAGTTTAATGAGCTATAAAGTACTTTATGATGTTTATCTTCGTAAGAGTAATATTTTTCATGAAATTTGCTAAAATAAATTGATTTTCGGACAAATTTTCATTTTCCATATTTACATTCATATGTGAATATCATAAAAACTACAACCCCTACGAAAATACGTGTCATAAACTACTTTATAGTAAGTTAAATTTAATTTATTTTGAGTACTGGCAGACATATGTACCTCTCATGGTTCTAGACATTTATTTTTATCAAAAATCAAACATTTTATCTGAACGACTAGAAATTAACATTAGGTGAGTTTATTTTGTCAAATATCATAAAAACTACTACTCCTACAAAGATAAACAATATTAACTATTTTATATCAAATTTAACTAGCTTTAATTTGAGTGTTCACTACTATTTCTACGAAGGTAAAGGTCATAAACTACTTTATAGTACAATTATTGAGTTTTAATTTGAGTGCTAATAGACATTTGTACGTCGAATGGTTATTGAGATATAGATTTCTCAAAATAGATTCACTTACTACTAATATTTCAGTACATCTTTATGAAATGTTGCTTTTTAAAAGGCTATATCTCGAAAACTATAGGACGTAAATAGCTCTATTATGGCTCATATTTCAGAAAATGTACTCGTCTTTTAATAATGTTATTTTAAATTTTCAAGTGTTGGTAGTTTTTAAGATATAGAACTACGAATGAAAAATTAATGTTTTTGATGGTTTTGAAACAGCCGCCATTTTTTATTCCCCCTACCTATACTTAGCAGACTGATCAGTTTTGACGAGTAATTATACATAGTTTTCTTTAAGGTAATCAAAAATAGGGGTGAGATAACTGCCTTTTTTTCTTCCCGGCTTTTTTACTAAATGCGTGGCCAAAAAGCATTTCTCTATATGATGAGAAAATGGCTTTAACGATTTTGGTTCAACTCGGTGTGTATGTGTGAAACCGAATGTTCATTATTATTTTTCCAATATTTCTACTTTATTATGTACTAATTATTATATATTTATTCATTATTTTGTTATGTTTATGCAATATTAATAAACATTTAGAGATGTAATACCTACTGCACATAATTACGACTGATTGTGTTATTATTGTTCAATAAATAAAGAATAAATAAATCTCAGAAAGCTGTAAATGATTTAAACTCTTAGATTGCATGTAAAAAGAGTTTACTGAGGTTTGCACCAATTTTAAGGTTTTAATTTAAGGCCTCAAGGTATTAAATTAAATTCTGAGACTTTCAGTTTTTTACAAATAACTCTAAACGATACATTTCTATGAAACTATTACGCGTTTATATATTAAAGTAAATAAAATTCTGCGTTTATTGCAGAATTATAAAATAAATTTTATTTTGATTCAAGTTTTGGATTTTTAAACCTTATGTCCGAAATGCAAAATAGACATGGAACAAATAGTATATTTGGACATAGTAATGCTCCAAATTTTTATAAATTATTATTTGTTTACTGTCTACCGGAATCATAGAGAATGAAAACACCAGAGGAAGTTCTCCAGAAGGAAAAGAGAAAAAATCCAATGCGAGGCTTTATGGGCAATGGGAAGCTGCATGCGGAAGTAGTGCCAATATTGTAATACACTATTTTCAGAACAATTGTTTTACAATAATTAAAAATGATAAATGAATTTAAAATGATCCGAAATATTGGTTGTATTACTGAGGATCAAAAATTAATTTAATAGTGATAGAGATCCCAGGAAATATGCCAAGATTATGAAATAAGGTGAATGCACAGCTTTCTTTAAATAATTTTTCGTCTTTTTTTTAATTTTTAAAAATAACTATTTTGTTGTTAGTGGCATATAAAACCAATTAAGTACAAAAAATAGTACCAAATTTCATTTAAACAAAAAAAATAAATAAATAAAACAAATAAATTCTTAATAGTCACCTTTTCTATAAACTCTATCAATTTTTTTCTTTAGTTTATTTATGCTAAAATAAAGAGTTATTTTTTTTTATTCGTTAGTTGCCAAGGATAGGATTCAAATCTTAGTTTTCACTGTGAAATATCAATCCAAAGAACTTGCTCCTCAGAAAAAAAAAAACTGTATCTTCCAGCAAAGTGGTAAATTAAAACATAATACATTTCTTAGTCAAGAATGACGTACCATAATTGGGTGGTTCCTTCTCAAGATTATCAAGTGTTTGAAACATTCTCCATATTTACTAATTATAATTTTGTACAGTTGTAAATAAAAATTAATAAAACGTTGCAAGGAAAACATTTTTTTTTTTAATTGCTTAATGTATTAATAATGCATAAAAAACTGCTATCCCCAAGGCTATCATGTTCAACTTTTGTGCTAAGATAATTTCGATCGCCTTTTGGCGTTTTGGCCCATCTGTACAACGCATTAACAACCTCCGGCATCAAGGTCTCTTAAAGATATTTGATTACTGTCTATACCTACATTTCATAAGTAAAACTTTCATGTTTCCTACACGTAATACCTTTATACTCTAATTCCCGACAGTTTTATATAAGAATTACCCGGTAATTAATTCCTCATTATGAAGGCACTGTTATTTTTGTTGCCTAGGTGCAGTGACCAGAAAACTGATATCACGAACAGTATTCCAGAAACTAGATTTCATAAAATCAATTATGTAATTACGTTTTGATATGCTCTGCTTCGTGAAGAAGGATAACTTACTCCTATGAATATGCATATTTATATTTATGTTTAAATGATATTCATAATTTAAACATAAATATAAATATGCATATTTATATTTATGTTTAAATGATATTCATAATTTATAGACAATTGTGTCTTTTTCTCACTCTTTTAGAATTTCGGATTAGATTACTAAAACTTTAAATAATTTATATTATCACTTATATACAGGATACGATTTCAACACCAGTATAATAAAAACAATATGTGATTTAATAAATGTTTACTTTATTTTTTATATATAAAGCTTTATTATCCCATAATAATTTTTTAAAATATGGATGTTAATGTTGGATAGTTTCACACTTTTTTTTTATATTTTCAATAAAACTTATATAAAAACCTTATTTCTTATTAGCTTACACTGTAATTGGCCTAGAAAAAGCAAAATCTGATTGAATTTGGAAGTTCATTTTTTTCGGGTCTTCATTATTGTATTTGTTCATTTTATTTTTTAAATTTCTAAAACTCACCGCAAGAAACGCAGAAAAATATCACCCTATTCATAAAATGGTACTTTTCCAGATTAAGAATATGCGATCCTAGCATATTTTTTCACAGTTTAGATAAATATAACCATTTTATTGCATATTGATACGTAATAAAAGCAATACATAGATTGTAAAGGATCCTTATCTTAGTTCTTCATGCTGTATGTTCAGTGTCGTTCTCCTGCTGAAATATGTATTTTTTTCTTTCCTCAATTTTTTACGCTCCAATTGAGAGATTTGGATTTAAAATGTCCATCTATTTGTATATGCTGAATTATAAAAAAATAAAATACATCTGTACCGCTACAGCTCATGAAGAGTCAGGGGTGCAGAACTTTGTAAGTAAACCAATGGTTGTGTAAGAAGGTGATTTGGTTAGAATCACACTTCACACCCAAGTAAGGGTTCAGATTTCATGAGCCTGGATGAACACCGGAGTGCTCCCGAAACTACAAGGTTAAGTTTTCACAGGAAAAGTTATTTAGCAAAAAAATTAATAAACTCAAAAAACTTTTATTCAAAATATTTCTCCTTATTTTCTATACATTTTTCCTAATACCTTATTTTATTATTTTAATCCCCAATCATAGTCCAAATTCCTAAACAGATGGAAATCTTTTCGCTGTCTGTGATCAAACATGACATCTGACGCTGACATGTAAGAGTATAGGTCTCTTCAGATTAACCAATGCAGGTTCTTTTTGATGCACTATGTTAATATCATGATAGAGATTCGACATCGATGTCGATGTTTTGAAAAAATCGATGTTTTACCCAAAACATCGATGTTTTTAAGCCGATGTTTTCTAATCATAGATGTTTTTGAACAACCATTTCAGTAACTCAAGGTCTGTTCAAACGACGACGTATTGTCCGGCCAGTCGGAAGTGGTTTTTGCAAATAAGAATGCAACATTGATAAAAAACACATCGATGTTTTGAAATATCAGTGTTCAATATCAAAATAATGTTACTTACAATACATTACCCAGAATACATCGATGTTTTTGAACAACTATTTCAGAAACATAAGGTCTGTTCCAACGATCCCGCATTCTACGGCCTGCAAAAAGTGCTTTTTGAAACAAGTATCCGACAACGACTAAGAAAACATCGATGTTTTTAAAATATCGTTGCTTATAATACATTACTTTGGCAATGTATTTTGGGTAGTCGATGTCGGTTCTTTGTTTTAAAAACCCCTTCTGACAGGCCGTAAAATGCGTGATCGTTGGAACAGACCTTATGTTTCTGAAATAGTTGTTCAAAAACATCGATGTATTTTGAGTAATGTATTGTAAGCAACGATATTTTAAACCATCGATGTTTTTTTAGTCGTTGTCGGATTCTTTGTTTCAAAAACCACTTCTGACAGGCCGTAGAAAGCGTGATCGTTGGAAGAGACCTAATGTTATTCAAATGGATGTTCAAAAACATCGATGTATTTTGGGTAAAGTATTGTAAGCAACGATATTTTAAAACATTGATGTTTTTTGGAGCCCATGTCCTATTGGTTGATTGAAAAAGAACTTCTGACTGGCCGGAGCATGCGTAGTCTTTAGAACAGTCTTTATGTTACAGAAATGGTTAAAATGTGTTTTTTCAACATCGATGTTTTAGTATTGAACCTCGATGTTTTAAAACATCGATGTTTTTTTATCGATGTCGCATCCCTATATCATGGCATGAAGTGGATATGATGGTTTCACCTCTGAGTAAAAAGGAGAAATGAATTATTCCTGCCACTGACCACCACATAAAAACCAATAAGTTTTTATAATTGCAAAATTGGTTTTGGAATGTGTCCTGTTCTTTCCCTGATATTTAACCACTGACCTGACTGATGTCTGTTGTCATATACAATCCACTTTTCATCATAAGTGATTATCCTTTTGAGAAAAATCTCGTTTTTTTTTTTTTCTGCCTGGTAAGCAGTAAAACTCATGTCTCATAAAGCTTTAGCTGCTATAACTCACGGCTACAAGAAATAATTATCTCCCACTGTGGGATTCGAGTCCTTGGAGTTAGTAGCACAGTGCCTTACTACGGAACCACTGCTGAATTATACCGTTCATAAATCCAAGACTTCAAGATTGGCTTTCTCGTTTAACAGCGGTTCCTACGGTTCTAGTTCCCATAGCGGTACTTCATTTTCTCCGTACTTTTTGATTTATACTTCTAATTTCAGAACATATACATCGAAGAAAAATTAATCTTATAACCGAAAGTCCTGTAGTTTGTAATAGAAACGAGAAATGCAGTTCCTACTGTTAAGCATAGAATATTTTTTTGTTTAAATCACTCACGGTCTGGGGTTGTTCAGGAATTTCTTGAATTTATGGATGACATATTGCATCATATACCATTTGTGGACATTTTAGAAAGAAATCTCCCAATTAGGGTTGAAAATTGGAAAAAGAGAAAATTAAATTTTTTAGCAGGACGATACTAAATATACTGCGTGAAGATTAGGATAAGAATCCCCTACAGCAAACTGGGTGCCGTGGCACCCTGGGATCGAGTACCAGGGGTGCTGCAAGTTAATTCCACTGTCTCAAAATAATAAAAAAGGAAATTAAAATAGCAAATATAAAGTTCATTCATTTCATTTGTACGGGTTTTCCCTAGAAATTCAAACATTCTACAGATAATTTTGCAGTAAAAGTTTTTCAGCTCGAGAAGGGTACCGTAATTTTTTTTTAATCTGAAGAAACCTTATTTTATTTAATTAACAAGGATACCACAGTGAAAAAATTTGGGAACTACTGCTTTAAAGCCAATGTGAAGATACCTGAAGGACCAAGTCAGAAAACACAATATTTCTAATTTCGATAGACCATAAGGTTATAATACTGAGGAGTAAGACGAAATTCCTTCTTCAATGGTGCAATTTTTTTTTTTTTAATTCCACAGTGTCTTCGATTTATATTAAGAGCCAAAAGTGGTCCAAATAAATATTAATGAAAGTTTATAACTACCAAAGAAGTAGAAATGAAGCTGGGAGGAGTACGAACAAAATGTAGAAACTAGAACCTTTTAAACAAACCAGGAGTCAGCCAACATTATTTGCTGTAGCTATAAAGTCATAATAATAAACAAAAATTGTTGTTTGCAGAAGTACTCGCTTTTACGAAAATTACAGAAGGGCTAAACAGATTTCGAAAGATTGGGAAACACTGGTCTAAGCCGTTAAATAAAAATACGTCGTCACCGTGATTATCGTCCACAGCTACGATAGAGATTTTTGACATGGTCAAATTTAACGTGACGAGCTAGGTGGTTTACGTAGTTTGATGACCTAGCGTGTCACCTAGTGCCGTTATTGTGGTTGGATCTGGGAGTCTCCACTACACGACGGGTACCTTATCAAACAATCAGCTGTCCTGTATTACGTATATCAGTATTGTACTATTTGAATTCATTTGTATTATTTTAAATACGCAAAATCACTGTTTTTTTATTTAAATATTTTGTTTAATTATCTCAAATGTCAAGAAAAATAAGGAAAATGAGGAGATGAAAACTATGAAGTACTCTAGAAATATTCAAAACTTTTTTTTTTATTTATTTATTTAATGTAATTTACAACTGTACAAAATAATGCAATAAGTAAATGTATGTTGTATGTTTCATATACACTTGAAAATCTTGGGAAGGAACCACCCATTGATGGTACTTCAAACATTAATTTAAATTAGAAGGTCCTGTGGTCAACTTCTTTTCAGACGCCTCGGAGCATTATCAGAGATTGTTAAGGATGAAAGATTAAGAATTAATGGGTTAGGATGGTTAAGGAATTTAGAATGAAAAGACGCATATCTGCTTTGGGCCAAATGTGCAACGAATGGGATGTTAAGGTCTTTGTGAATGAGTTTATTTGTAACGTAATAAGGAGCATCAAGGATTTTAAGTAGGATTTTGGATTGTAAGGATTGGATGCGGGAGGAATTTGCTGGTTTGGTGGAACCCCAGAGATCAATTCCATATGTCCAAATTGGTCTGATTATCGTAGTGTATACTAATTTTTTGTAGTGAATGGGAAGTTTAGAGCGTTTGTCAAGTAAGTGTTGTAGCACTCGGAATTTACGAGCAGTTTCTTGTTCAGTCTTGTGTGTGATTCAAAACTTAAGTCAGCGAAATGAATGAAATGCTAAAAAATGTATAGCAATCTATTAAAAAGTGAAATTTTAAAGAATAATCAAGTCATATAACAAAATAACCATAAAAATTCAGTACGCGCATCGCAAAACTTTCACTTACCAAATCGGAAGGATAAAATTTCAAACAATAAACTTTCATTTTTTATGTTGCTATAAAAATTAGAATTTTAGTGTTTCTCGAGGTGCAAGTAAGAAGTATCAACTTTATTCCTACCAAGAAAGAATAGGTTTTCTCATGTTTGAAATCAAGAGAGATCAGTCATGCTCGACTGTCTCCGATTTTTCGTTCTCTCAACTGCCGTTTTTATTTCTGCATTTTTTCCTTTAGATAATTATAATTTTTTTTTCATATTTCATAGCTATAAATGTTTACTACTAAGCAAAATGGTTAGTTATTTTAAATAAACAACATTTAAGGAACGTCAGATTTTTTGTGTTTTTAAATTCGGCATTTCAGCTTCGTTAAACTTTTTCAATCGGGATTATACCTAGCTGATATTAAAGATCATTTAGTTTTATATTGAAATACCGAGTTTAAAAATCGTTGGAGCCGTTTCTGATAAAATAGAAATATATGTGAAAAATCTATTATATCTATTATTATTTATTACTCTACATATTTAGTTGATTTTATCAAAAATGTTACTGTAATATCTTTACTATCTGGAATTAAATAGATTACTCGAAGTTGGTGAAGACCCTTCTAAGAGTGCTCAATTCAACAATGTCCGATCCCATAAGCCTTGATTCCATTTAAATTATAATTTATTGATAATTATCATAAAAACAATTGTTTTTTAAAGTATCAGTTAATGTTAATTATTAATTATAAATATCATTTTAACTTGTTTAATCAAATAATTATTGTATTTGTAGAACAAATAACAATATACTTTAAACATGTGACATAATGTTATACAAGGTTTTCCTCCGCGTTCGTTACACTGAGTAACATTAAATAAAATATAACATTAACGATCCTTTTAAAATATTAATTTAAACATTAGCCAATACTAAATGTTATAAACTACTTTGTTTTAAGTTATTAATGAAAATTGTAACATTAGCATGAAGCAAACCTTTTGAAACGTGTTAGAAAAAAAATAGTAAGGGTCCTTATTTTATAACTTATGACATATATTTTTAAACAATAAATAAATAATAATATTGACAATTAGCCTTTTCATTTTCAATATTCAGTAAAAGATGTTTTAAAAATACTTTTTTTTTCAAATTTAGAAGTGATGAATTATAAAAAATATTCATCAAGAATTAAAAGATTTTTTTTCATTTTAGATTTCGTACTTTCTCTATTCAAACACCAACAATTTAGTCATTTATTTAATTGTTTTTATTACTGTTAGTTGGATGATTCAATCATAATTTGCTTATCTGTTCGGTTATCGGCTAGCCAATAAAGATATATCCATATTGATATCAATTATATAAGAGAAATGGACTGATAACGATAACACAACATCCATTTTTTATTTCAGAGAAGTGAAAGTCATTATTTTGAAGAGAAACTAAATAAATCACTGGATATGTTTTTGTTTTTTTTTAAGAATTACTAATGCATTTAAGAAATAATAAGTTTCATTATTATAGAAATACTTTAATTGAAAATAATTATGGACACCTAGGCCTCACAGCTGTGTGTACGCCACTGTCGTCTGCTATATGCGAAAGATTCTGAAGAGCGACTGAAAGGATGTGGCCCAGTAAGCGTGGTCCAAGGCGGAAGAAGGAAGTGAGAGTGGTTAGCCCCTCGTCACTGTCGTATCAAAAGCGGACCAGAATAATCAAATTGAAATGCATTGAATATAAAAATAATAATATTAGTATTATAATATTTCTTTTAGTTATATAATAGAATTGATATCATTCATACAAATAGAACATACAAATTGAATTAATCAAGGATGTGGCAAAAATGGCAGAAGGGATCATATTGGACCCCCTGGGAATCATCCACCACCACATACATGGTAACTAAGGATATCGATGTCTCGATGGAGAGTATCCATATATATAGACTATTTTATATATTTATATACTTATACAATTATATATTTATTATTTTTAGTTCAATATATTTATGTTATTTTAATCTTTTCATGCATGTGCTAGTGGTCTTTTAAAAATATTAATATATTTTAAATGGGGACGACCATGTCGGGTTTTATGTATTTTTTTACTATAATCGAAATGTTTATACAACTTTTATACTTTTGAATTAAATTTAATTTTATGTGTGATAGAAAAAAGAAAGAGAATTGTTATAATTGAAACAATGAAAATAATAAACAAATTTAAATAACGATAAAGGGATAAAAAAAATGTGTTAGGGAAGAAATAATAAATAATAAAAAGGAAAAAATAAATCATGTATAACTTTAGCACAAAATGGAGAAATTATTACAATGTGGCTATTGAAAAATAATTATGCAATGTTTATTTATGTTAATAGGAATAAAAAAAAATTTTGCTTCACTAGACATAAGTATGCTGTGTATAAGGCAAAAAAAAAATCTGAACCACTACAACCCATGAAATATCAGGGATTCAGTACTTTGTGAATAAGTACTGTTACTAGACCAACGGTAGTGCAAGGAGGTGATTTGGTGAGAATCATGCTCGATTGCCAGATTTTTACCCAATTTAAGAAGCTGGGTGGACCCCAGGAGGTTTCCTTGAGGTTTCCAGTAACAACAAGACTCTAAGCTCAGAGCTTCGCAGTGCAAAAGCATATTTAGCTATTTAATTTAGAATGAAATAAATCCTAAGTTTGACCACTTGTTTAATTGTGATAATTAAACTATTATTAATGTTTACACAATCCTGTTGGAAGATTTTGTTTAGTAATAAATTATAATGCATTTTAGCCTCAGTCTCATATTTCATTTTAAATCTAACCTTTGTAGCTAAAATTCATTATTAAACAAAATACCCCCACCTAGCCATAATACTTAAGTAGTCACAATTCCTATGCACATTTATTTCATTTTAAATTAAACAGCTAGAAATACTGTTGCTGTGAGGAGCTCTGAGGCTCTTTGTTCACTGTGGACTTTGTCCACACACTTGAGTACAGTATCCCCCTACAATATCATTCATTAGCCAATAGATGGCAGGAGCTTGATGTATGCCAGTGGTTCGTTATAATATATACTTGATCATAGTGTTTAAATTTAAAAAAAATATCAAAAATAACAATACATAGTTTATACAATGATACTAATTATAAACATGGAGTAAATGTTACCATTGCTGTTATTAGATATAGGTTATAATGTATCAATCTGATATTTTAGGTGGTGGTAAGTCCGTTACTATTTATGTATGTAACGCCACAGAGTATTTCTCTAATCCAGCTAGTCAATTGTCGATTTCCTAGACACCGTAGAGGTGGAAAAAAGTAGCTAAAAGTTAAGTAAGATAATGGAGTAGATTTGAGTAGCGGGGATAATTGAGGCGTTACCTTAGCAACCTCGAGTCTACAGTGGTGCCGGTTCGATTCCGGCCTAGGGGTTTGATTTGATGTGGTGGGCCCACGGAATGAAACCTTGACCCTTCCACTCTGGCTAGAATAGTTCGGTTACCTGTTAGATAATCCTACCCATCACCTGTATGTCTGAAATGATCAGGTAAGGGATTAAAAAAAAAGAAGTGGATTAGATAAAATATGGTCATATTAGTTCATTTTGGGTAAATCAAACAAGTTTATACCTGCTTGAAGAATTAAATTGATTACTTTCAATTTAAAAATTGCGTTTATGAGTGCACGTTTCAGTGTAGATTTTGTAATAATAATTAAAGATTGTAATTATGTGATAACTATAATTCATAATTTCATTATTTGATAATGCATTTGTTATAATTCCCAATATCTTTCACCAAATGAGGATTCACGTCTCTAGTTAAGAAAAAAAAATTTGTTGGACATAAATTAATTCATTTCGATACATTGTTGATTTTTTTAACATATTATGGAAAATGTATTTATAATATTTTGTTATTTTTGTTGCTTAAAGGTTTTCCTGAGAGAAACTACTTTAAACAAGAAATCTGGCAGAAATTATGAATAACCATAATATGCCAGGTTTAGTAGAGAAATTTAAATTTCATGAGCATCATCCCATGCAATAGAGCAGAAGGGTAATTGGGTTGTATGTTCCGAAAGAGACTAGTTCTAAAAAGAACTGTTAATGTTATTAACTACACAAAAGGTACGTATTATAAATGAATGGCAATCACGCAAATAAAAAAGAGGAAGGTGTTTTAAAAAAATAATAAAGGCACTAAGTTTTTAAGAAAACATTCCCGTTCCAAAATAATCTGTCATTTATTTCATCACTCGTTTCTACATTAGGAGATGTGGAAAACCATTGTTTCAATAATTGCATGAGATAATTGCCGATATTAATTTTTACGCATTTTTTTGCTAAATTTTTATTAAATTTTGATGGATATTTAGTCATAGATTCACTTAATAGTTCAAGTAATATATAAATCCATTATGAAATTTAACGTAGAAGGAAAAAAAAAATAGGTGTTCTAATTTGAAAGAGCAAAGTTGACGATTGCCCTTTAAGCATTATATGTTAAGTGTATATATTGGTTATATAATTATTTCGATATACATCGCTTATTTCTGTATACCATAGATCAATAAACAACAAAATATCGAACAGTAACCTACGAAATAATTTCAACCAACCAGATTTACAAAATACCCAACTACGCGCCAGCCAAACACTCACAGCAAATACTCAATAAAATATCATGGAATTGAATATAACAAATGAATTTACTATGCAAAAATCTTTTCATTAGCAACGCCCACTCTTGTATGTAAATTAATACAAATAAATATAATTAAACAAGAAATCGTAAAAATATTTTAGGGTCCAAAACATATAATCGAAAATAATTAGAAATATCTGAATAAGTCAATCAATACAAAGTTCATTGTATCTGGTATTATAAAATCTATAGATTGTAATATTTCTATATTATAAATCCCATTCTTATATGATGGTAGTTTAAAGCTGTGACAAAAAGTATCTGGTACTAATGAGAAACAGGAAAAACTTCACTGTTACCCCAAGCGGCAGTCACGATTTATCTATAATTGACAAGTAGCGTAACATTAGCTCTTGAAAAAGCCTGAATGATTGTATTTCATAAAACCATTAAAAAAAAAATTTAATTGAGCATTGATTTTAGGAAGGATAAATTAATATTATTATTATATATTGGTATGGATCGATTATCCATAGAGGCTAATGACCGAAACATGAAACCAAAGGAAGAAAGTACGACAGAGCTATGATGTTACTTTGGCAATCTGATGAGAAAATAAAAGAAGTAACAAAAAATATCTATAAGATATTAACTTGCAGAGTTGAAGATATTGGTGTGGAACTTTATCTCATTCGTACATTGATACATAAAAATTTGAAGAGACGTAAATAAGAGTTGGTCTTGTGAGTTGTATTTTAAGCCCAAATCGTGAATTATAGAATCTTCAGTTCCAATGTTTTATGAGAAAGAAGCCCGGAAAACAAATTTGGTATTTGTATTTGTTGAAAAAAAAAGTATTTGGCGGCCAGAGGACGTGGAGATGGATAGGTCACATTCCAAAGTAGCCAGGCTAAACCACAAGGCCAAAATATATTGAAAAGAGGAAGTGGAAATGTTATGGAGTTAAATCGGCATAAATAAGAGATCTCCTAGGGGAAGGTAGCTTTTTCTATCCTTAATAATGGTTTTTAAATTTATTATTTTTTTTTGCGTTTGTCCTGAGAGAATAATAAAATAAATTAATATATTTTTTGTTAGTACTTAACCATTAACTCCCATTTTACTTCGACATGTATAATTCCTTTTAGATGCTTTTACGAGCATTGTTATCCAAGACTCTTCCAAAGAATTTTGGTAGGATTGAGGTCAGGGCTTTGTAGGAGCCGTTCAAGGCTAAGATAATGACCCCACTAAGGCATTCGATGGATTTGTTTTCTAATGATAATGGAATTAGGGTTTACGAATTCTCATTCTTCTAGAGGATATTATCGTTAAAAAAAAATCACATTTCTAGACATAATCCTCACAGATGTAAAATGAACTGATAAGCATCGGAAAGAGAGAATCCCTAAAAAAGAAAAAAAAACAAGCGTTCTATTATTTTTCGCAGTTTTTTTCCTACACTTTTTGTAAATCATTGGTTTGAAATATTCCTTTCCTCTCATTTTTATTCGTGTAGGAGAAATAATATGAAATCCAATTCCTGGAGTAAAGAAGATTAAGAATTTCTGAATTGAAAATTTAATTACATCAAGCAACATCGCACCAAAAGAGTATCCAGATTTTCATTACCTATGTTTAATTATCGATCCATTTATTAAGCTTATAAATAATAAAAAATTACCGTGATTCGCCATGCAAAGGTCTCTCGCCTTAAATAGTATTTTCTGACACATATTTACAAGTTGTGAAAATTTATAATTTTTGTAAATATAATCTTTTATCACAAACAAGCTCCTTATTAATTTTTTTTTTTTTGCACTGATTATGAATGTTATTCGTTCCAATAAATAACGAATAATCTTTTTCATTTTACTTGTATACCACAACTTTATCGTTGTATTTAAAAAAATGCCATCAGCATTGGAAAACTTTGAACAGCATGGGTTTTAGGGTCTTGTTTTTATTGTTGCCAGGTCATTGTGGGATCACCAGGAATAAAAAGGCAGACTATCTAAAAAGACGGGTCAAGTCATAACATCAACATGGAAAGATGTCATTTCTTGGATCAAAGAACTTTAATGGCTGTTGCGGCCAACATATGATCGGTAATCGACTACGTGACATATGATATAAAAAACAAAACAAATCCGCTCTCTGTTGTTTTTTTTATACTGCAAACAAACAGACTACTTCTTAACGTATCACCGCACACACGTATCGTCTCTTTCATCTTCGACAGCTGAATCATCTTAGCCACGGCGGGCGGACTTCAACTCATCCTCCAAGAGGACAAGGCGGGCGGACGTACGTCCCTTACGTCCCTACTTCCACGAGAACATCCTCTCAGAAAAACCTCAACAGGGGCCCCACCAATCACCGGTGAAATAAGACTTTTTTTTCTCTCTTTTTGTCTAATTAATTTAATTTTGCAATAGTTCTAAGATTTATTTTTTTTCTAGTTTGTTATTTTTTATGTTCAAACAAGTAAACATAATTAAAGAAACCAAAAAATATATAAACTAGAAGAAAAAAAAGAAAGCTTAATAATATTACAAAATGAAATTAATCGAACACAAAAAATATACAAACTAGAAAAAAAATAAATCTTAGAACTATTGCAAAATTAAATTAATTAGACAAAAAGAGAGAAAAAAAAGTCTTATTTCACCGGTGATTGGTGGGGCCCCTGTTGAGGTTTTTCTGAGAGGATGTTCTCGCGGAAGTAGGGACGTAAGGGACGTACGTCCGCCCGCCTTGTCCTCTTGGAGGATGAGTTGAAGTCCGCCCGCCGTGGCTAAGATGATTCAGCTGTCGAAGATGAAAGAGACGATACGTGTGTGCGGTGATACGTTAAGGAGTAGTCTGTTTGTTTGCAGTATAAAAAAACAACAGAGAGCGGATTTGTTTTGTTTTTTATATCATATGTCACGTAGTCGATTACCGATCATATGTTGGCCGCAACAATGGCCATTCTTCAAGAGTGGCAAGAAGAATGGTTTAACACGAGAGACAAGTTAAGAACGGTCCAACAGACAGTGAAACATCCAACCAGAAACTTGAATCTGCTACAGAGACGATGTTATATTAACCCGTCTTCGGATAGGCCATACTCGACTTACCTACTGGCACTCATGAGAAAAGAAAATGCACCGATGTGTGGCTACTGCTGAAACGATCTCACCGTTAGGCACATTCATACTATTGTATTGCTCACTAATCACACCGATTCTCTTCAGATTTACAGGAGATGATGAGAGAAGACGCCACAACAATATCAAAACTTCTTCACTTTTTAAAAATAGTTAATATCAATGATCATACATAGTCTAACTCTAATTCCAGCATGTATAAATGGATGCATAATGTAATATAGTAATTTAGTCACTACGTCAATTCTAATTGTAACTTTATAAAATGTAAATTGTAATTGTTAATATGTAATTGTTTGTAACTTTCTCACTTTGTAATTGTAACTTTGTGAACATGTCAATTGTAATCTACTTTGTAAATCCATTGTAAATGGCCCTAGTGGTCAAAACACTTAAATAAATGTTTTAAAAATGCCATAAACAGACTTGTTGGATTTAAATAATTTTAATTTTAAAAAAAGTGTAGACGAATGACGGATTTGTTATTCTATTAATAAATATTCTTTCTAAATTTATTAGGATTTTAATGTTTGTATAAAAAAAAAAATCATGAAATATTACTGCTCATATTAATCTTTATTTATTTGATAACATAATGGTGTTCTGGGAATGTGCCCATAATCAGAAAATATTTCTGTAATCTAAATAATAAACTATTCCAACACTACTTACAACACAACGAACGATATCTTAAATTCAATAGGTACATTTATTAAAATAATTACCTTGTTTGTTATTGTAAACAGATTACATTCCAAAAAAATAACAATAATAATAAAATAAGGTTACTAAAATATTAGCTATAAAGCAGATAAAAACCTACGAATCGATTTCAAAGATGAAATAAATAAAATAAAAAGGTCAATAACAAAATTACATATAATTATTATAATTTATTTAAATTTCTGAAATGGACGACCTTCCGAAATGTCGGCATAATCATGTTATGAAATGTATAAAGAATATTGTTGGAAATCATAGTCTTAATTAATTATCGATCTATTTATTTAGTATTCATTTATAATTGTACTTGATGAAGTTATATTTTAATTAACCTTTGGAACTTTAAGCCTGACAAAACAACTCTCAATGTCCTATTATTTATATCAGTGATTCTTGGATGAAAAAAAAAGGAACCTGTTAAATAAATGTATTGCGATCGTGTAAAATTTCGTATTCGATTTTTCGACGAAAATATTCGTTTTAAGGTCCCTTGAGCCTAAATAAACTAGTATCTTATAATGATCTGTGCAAAAAACATAGCTCGGAAACGAAAAGTCATGCGAAACTGAAGTTACATTATTTATAATCTTAAACCTTTCTTGAGACTGGTTAATATTGTTTAAATAAATAAAAAATTTTATCCATTTTGGCCTCAAAAATTTTTTTATTCCTTCATAAGTCAGACGTTTCGGCCAATTCGGCCATCCTCAAGGACAATGTTAATACAATTTTAGAACCAAATCATTTAAAGAACAACTTTATGCTGGCTGTTCTGCCCATAAATTACCCTAATTAGTCAAATTTTCACATTAAATTAAAAATCTTTATCATAGCCAACCTTCTTTGTTAAAATTTATCACAATAATATATCAAAGACAGATATCGTTGTGATAAATTTTAACAAAGAAGATTGACTGTGATAAAGATTTTTAATTTTTAATTTGATGAGAACATTTGACTAATTAGGGTAATTTGTGGATTGATATAAATGATCTAGTCAGAATAGCCTGCATGAAGTTGTTTTTAAGTGATATGTAAATTTGTATTATCAAGGACAATCTTGAAGATGGCCGAAACGTCGGACTTATGAAGGAATAAAAAAATTTTTGAGGCCAAAATGGATAAAAATTTTTATTTATTTATACTGAAATTATATATTTAAGATGGATATATACCTGGGGTATGACAACAATGTCTTCGATTATATCGACCGACCGGAAGTTCCACTTTATGGAATCAATTTTTATCGATTTTCCCGAACAGGACTCTATCGATTTTTAACTCGACATGTCAATCAACAATTAAATGGCCTTTAATATCAGGTAGATTTTATCCTCATTGAAATAGTTCAAGGTGATTTTGTTTATTTGAAAAATATAAACCTTTCTCATTGTTAGCAATAATAAACAATGGATGAATACAAAATATTAAAGAATTTTATGAATTAGTGAAGGTGAAAAAATGAATAATTGAGACATCCAATTCGAACAGAAGCCGAAGGCACCTGATCTTTCCCGATTGCATTACGACTTCGTTATCTTTTATTAAACTGTTGAATTCTTGGCAGGAACAAAATTTATGTTTACTATTTCCACATTGCTACGAATTTTTGTAGCAACAGAAAAATAAAATAATAGTTCATAATTTTCCCCTCCATGATCTGTTTTTTTCTTCATAAATCAGAAAAATAGTGATAACATCAGTACAAACACAAAATTTTGTAGGGTTGTATGTTAGGTATTTAGTGAAAGCTGTCTGATGCGCGCACCGCACCAGATTCTTTAGTTATTTTTTCCTAATCAACAAAAAAAGTGAAGCTTAAAAAATTCGAAATACCAATGTTCAATTTTTCTGTAGAGAAACGAACCATCGTATGTAGAGACTTTTAATTTCATTTTCAGATCTTCTTTAACACCCTTAAATACTCCTAATGACTTACGAGACACCCTGCATACATACTCAATCCATCCCTCGCTTACAGAATGTCTCTTAATCGAAAAATTCTGAAAATAAGTTCATTTTACAGTAGAAAAATGAGATAAAATGTCGAGTAAATGTTTTTCAATTAATGTTTCGTTCAACAGATATTCAAGAATGTAAAATGATGTTAAAGATAGAAACGTGATTCAAATTGGTTTTTATTTTATTCGGGGGATGGAAGATAGTTATTAATAAAACTCAATAAAACAAACTATGCCATTTTATGTTACTTAATCAAATCTGAAAAATATCAGACAAAAAAATTGAATAAAAATTTTTTTTTGTATGCTCTCTACTTCCTATTAGTATACATAGGTTCCAATAAATAATATAATTTTAATATAATTCAATAAATAACTGCTCTTAAAGGTAAATGTTTGTATAAAATAATTTAGACATGAAGAACTGAGTAACTCTATATGTGTGTATAATGGTGTGAAAATAATTTTATTTTAATAAAACATTTGGCAATGACTGAATATTACGGGAGAAAAACAATAAAAAGTTTTTTTCTCAAACATCTTTAACGTAAAAGTTCCTCGGGGTCAATGCCGCTTTACTTTCAAATAATCAATGACTGTACATCAACGGAGTTCTATCTATCATGGGTCTGAAGTTGTGTCATTAACTATATAATTATGTTTATTAGGCAGTAAAATGGATGTGAGGTTGGTTGATTATTGTTATTTATGATCAGCAAGAATCGATGGAATGTTTAATTTTATTCTTAGGAAAAAAATTACAAACTTAAGTTTATAAAAAAAAGAGACAATAAAATCATTTGTTTAAATTTTTATATTATATGTTATGATGTATGGTTTTGAATTATTATCTTTAGTTAGTCAAAATATAACGTTTAATCAACGAATAGTGTCTATATATTTGTCTTGATTATATGTAACTATGAAACTTCATAGTTAATGAAATAACCATAAATAATTCAATGAGTAATTTAAGTATAGAAGATAGAAATAAGTAGAATAATCCTGGATTTAAAAATATTTTTCATTTATACATTTATATTAAATTGAAACACTGATAAGGAAAAAAAGAAATTAAATGAACACATTTTTAAACAATAATATGCTATAAAACCTAGAAGTAAAATAAGTAAGAACTGATAATTTCTTCTGCTAATTTATTTTTAATATTATCTTCTGTTTTTATTTTTAAAAATAAAGTAATAAAATCGGATCGGGAAGTTCTTTGTATATATAAAATATCAATTCGAAACCTTAAGAAAAAACATAAAGTTACTTTATTAAATAACGCTCAACAGTTGATCATATTTTATCTTACGAAACATGATGGGAAAATATAACAAATGTCGATCTACATCACCATGCACATTAATAGATTATAAACAAGCATATGATATCGTATGGAATGGATTTTTTTTTTTTTAAATTTATTTATTGATATTTACAACTGTACATAAATACATCAAGTAAATTTAAGGAAATCATAATAAAGGTACAAACATGTAGAGAAACTACCCAATGGTAGCACTCTAAAAACATTTTTACAATATAAGGTCGTCTCATCTTCTTTTCAGACGCCCCGGAGGATTGTCCGGAATAAAAGAGGTAGCAATATTAGAAATTAATGGGTTTGAGTGTTTAGGGAGTTTGTAATGGAAGGATTGATATCTGGTTCGGGCTAGATCGGTTACAAATAGAATGGAATTCCGTGAAAGTTTACATCATTGAAAATGTTCTGATTCTTTAAAAAAGACGGTTTCTAATAAATGTTTTTAGTAATTTTATATACAGGGTTTTTTGTAGGGTACAGGTATTTTGTTCCCCCTTCTGCCTACGGTAAACATTTAAAAGGGAAATTAACATAGACGTTCCAAGTTATAAGATATATCGGTTGTTAGTGATATGACCTATAATTTTCACTGAATATTTCTGGACATTATTCTTTAATAAGCGTTGAAAAAATAATATCAAATTAACAGAATTTGGTTGGTATGAGGTCAAGGATAAAAGAGATATGAAGGTCATGCTGTAGTGTTCTGTTGGGAACGTAGTAGGGTACATTGACTACGGTTCTAAGGATTTTGGATTGAAAGTATTGAATATGTTTGAGTTTCGAAGGTTTAGCTGTTCCCCAAAGTTCAACTCCCTAGGTCTGGAGATATCTGGATATGTCTGGAGATAGCCTTATAAATTAGTAGTTTGTTTTCTATTGAGAAATTGGAGTTCCTGCTGAAAAGTCGGTAAAGTTGGCTGAATCGACAGTTTAACTCTTCGTCTAGTATGTTGGTTCCAGGGAGTCTTTTGTCAAGTATGGTTCCAAGATCGCCTGCCTCGATCCGATAGATATTCGAGTGCTCTTAACCACTGTGAACTCGAAAGGAGCGATTTTAGAGGAAGAAGCGGAGGACAAGGTATAAAGCTTGAGGTAATAGGGACTTAAACTTTAAAAGCAATCCGGCATGCCATGCCCCATCAAAAGCTAGTCTGTTAACACACAGATCATAATGCTAAACTAGGTTATTAGGACTCACTGACTACTAAAATATGTATTTCCGTCGAAAATTCCATTTCGAAATTTTTTAAGATCGCAATATTTTCGCTTAATATATATTCCATACATAGGTAAGTGAAAATAATCAATTAAACGTTATACTAATACAAATAAATTATTAGATACTTACTAATTATAAACATCCCACTGTTATAGCTTTAAGTGCTAGATGACCCGTGCAATTTGTGAACAGAACCTGTAGAGTTGACACTCACACTTGAACTGACTATTCTAAGCAACAAGCAGTAAAGAACGTAGTAGTTATTTGTCATGACATTTGAAAAAAGAACTATAGATTCAATTTAACGGTTATTTCATAACATCGAATACAATAGAATCTACAATTCTTTTTGAAGATGAATGATGAAATCGGGTCGCTGCCATTAACTTTAATTCAGCATGACTTTACATTTTTCAATACAGGTCCAATAATATAACTAAAATAATACTATGCAAATGTAGTAGGTATTACAACTAATAAGACCGTATTAAATGGTAGTAGTACATGGTTCTTATATGCATAGTGCATATGAATGACCTACAACTTGAAATAATACTTTCCATACAATCTAGTACTTTAAAGGTGAAATTCACTCGAGAAACTCTTACCTATGCGGTTTGCACTCCACTTCCTGGAATATTTTTATTTCTGAATAGATTTTTTTTAGACACACTTTCATGTAGTACAGTTTTATTATCTTTATTAAATCACATAATTTTTACTTCACACGCCTACACACAGTCTCACATTGATCATTCTAAATGTTTATGTTCAAATTACGCTCCCAAACCCACTAGTTTCTAACCTTGCTTCCTCTTCCATTCCTGGCATTCCTCCGAGGCGCCTGAAGAGAAGATGGCCTCGTGACCTTATATTGTAAAATGTTTTTATAGTTCTACTACTGGTTAGTTTCTCTACAGGCTGTATCTGTATCATATCATTATCATTATGTCATTATGATCAATTTTGCTTGTTGTATTTTTTATACAGTTGTAAATAACAATAAATAAATAAATAAAAAAAAAATTACTCACCTATTTCATTGAATAGCTTATCGTTATTTCATTAACAGTCCAAGTTTCATAGTTATTTATATCAAAATAACGTACGATTAACAATGTGTTTATTAGATAAATTGGCTATGTACGTATGAAATGTCAGTTCCTATGACATGTAACAAATTACACAAAAATGCAAAAGAGAACTTTCACTAATTTAAGAACAATGAATTATTGCTAAAAAATATTTTTTTTTTAAAAACTTTTTGAAACTTAGTGTTTCAGATAGAATAAATAATAAATAATGTATTTTCATTGTGATTTGGTTACTGCTGTTTTACATCATTTAATCATTATGATGTTTTACAGTTAATGTGCAGATATAAAAGTAGAACCAATTGGTTAATTAAACGTTATATTTTAGGAAGAATACTAGTTTTGTAAATTATAAATTACATGGGGGTGACGGTAGCAGCGTGGTAACGTGCCTGTCTGCCAATCCAAAGGATAGGAGTTCGAGTCCCCGGCCCTATCCGGGATTTTTTCAAGCATGTAATTATACAATACTCACTCGTAGCCTCCCCCCGGGCATTTTTGAGGCCCGTTAGCCAATGGGTGGCACTCACAAAAATAGGTGTGGGAGTGACGAACCCGCCCTATGAAAACCACGTCACGAAGCGCCCGATGTATTTCCAAAGTACACCGCACGAGGCCTTGGACCTCCACGGTCTGTCGCGCCAATATTAATAATAATAATATAAGTATTATAAAATAATGATAACGTAGAGAAACTGAAAGAGAAGAAAAAATAGTTAAATATAATGTTACATAAATTAAAAGTAATAAAGAATTATTAATAGTAGCCATATTTTTCTAACTAGAAAGATAGACTACATCGTTCATTTATCCGAGTATATTTAGTACTCGATTTCAACAACCTTCTAAAATGTATAAGAAATTCATCAGATATTTAGTACCTATATTTTTATATGAAATAATAATATTCTTTATTTATTCTGGGATTGATCCCTTTAGAATAATATACAGGCGTAAAAATTAGGCTTTAGAGCCTTAGAGTGAAATACAAAATAAAAATGAAAGAATAAAAGTCATAAAATATAGTAAAATAATGAATTCGAAAAGAGAAAAATGAACAACAATAATTAACAGAATATATAAAATACTAATAAGTAAAGATTAATTAATAGTTCATTTAAGTTTAATTATTTATTTAGAATTTTGAATTGTTTTTCTGTTCCTTGCAATTTCATCTATTTTATTTCCATTAAGACATCTTAATGATATCTTCTCATTCCTATCTTCATTTATATACACTAAAACCTTCATTATTCTTATTGTCAAGGGATTACATGTAGACTATCGAGAAATTCAAATATACAAATTTCTAATAGCCGAAAGTAAAAAATTAAAACATGAAATAATAGATGCAATGGTAAATGGTATTAATATAAAAACGACAGAATTAGCACAACAAAACATTAAAATTTCAGGTAATCGATATTTTAGGTAGGTAATCGATTATTTTCTTTATATGTATTCCTCGAGGACGGTTTCTTTTTTAGAGCCATATCTGTCCAGAGAAGATAAAAGACTGTTTATACCAGCGGTTCCCAAATTGTTTTCACCTTGCCGAGCTAAAGAAAATATAAAAATGTAGCCACAAGTATCCTAAGAGAGGTTGAATATATAGGAAAAAAAAAGGAAAAAAAAAGTTCAAAGTAAGTAAAGGTAAAACAGTATTTTTTTTTTACTAACAAGTGCTCATGTCCATACATATCCATAAGGATATGTATAAGGATCCATATCCTTCATGAATGCTTGGTAAACAAAGGAAGCAACAAACGTAGATATCCTCAGGCTTGTTTTGTTCTTTTTATTTTTTTCGGGTCTTACATTCGATTTACTCCATTTTCATTATAAAATAGAATAAAATAAAGATAGGCTAAATAATAGGAAACATAAACATCAGGAATGTAAGTTGTAAATGACAACATATAAATAATACTACATAATCTAAAAATTAAAAATGCATTCAAGAATTTTTATCAGAAATTTATTGATTTAATTACTTAGACATATAATGTCTTCATAAATATATTTTTGTGCAATGCTAAATAAAAAATAAACTGATAAAGTTAATAAGATTTAAAACAATGTGTTTACACCGAATCGATAGAATTTTAAAATAAATCTTTAACAAGAGTTAATTAATAAATTCAATGATTGAGGAACTTCTTTAATTAATTAAATGTTGAAAGTTCTAAAACCATGCAAACTGAAAACAAACTTGTGGATGCAGCACAAGCGCCTTTTTATTTATGCCTCAAAACCGACACCCAGGTCGACCGCAAATTTAGGCCATCTACATGCTTGCGCATACGCAAATTTGCCGTAGCTGTTTGCTGGCGCTTTAAAATTGGCGCTAAAAAATTACTTATTTTAGAATTATTTAGTACACATAACAAACTTTCGGGTTTAAATCTTATTCAAAAGGCCATTCCTTTTTAAGAAAACCAAATCCATTTCCACGTTCTTCTGATCATCATTCAGAGCATCCGATACACTCGGTCCAACTCCCAATCTATTTAAGTTCATGGAATAGAAATGACATTCTTCAGATATGTGACTGATCGTAAGTACACTGTTGCAGTATTGACATTTTGGCGGTGGTTGCTTATTGATCAGATATGCAGGAGTTAAATTCGTATGACCTATTCTTAATCTGGCAATAGCTACCTCCTCCCTGTGATTGGAACGGTTTGATGTGGTCCATGGTTTTTTTAATAGTTTTTAATTTGCTTGGCAGGCTTTCATTCCACATAGCTTGCTAACTAGCTGATATTTCATTTTTCATCGGAAGACTTATTTCTTGGGGTGTCAGAATGGCCGCGCCCTGACCTGGAAGAGCTAGTGTTTATAATTAGCCGTAGTTTAGCGAGTAGAAGCACCTTTAGAATTTTTCGAGAAAGTGGTATTCGCTTACGGCAATCCTGGAATTAGATTGTGGCACCCCTTGCTTACGTTTGGGACCGGTTTGGGAACCACTAGCCTCAATAGTCCGATTTTGGTAAGAAATTATAGAGATGGCTGATAAATATGTAATACGATTTTAGGAACAATCGTCGGTCATATATTTTTCCTAGCCTTCTTCAACGACTTCCTCATTTTGCCGTGCTTAAATATGATTACATCAAACTCCTTCCCGACTATGATACTGTCTAGGAGTTGCATACCTACTTTCTTACAGTCAAATGTTTTAATTATACCCTGGTTAACACAACGGAATGATAAGGTCCTATCGTAGTCCTTAATCTCAATATACTATTGACGATAGCTAGAGGAGAAAAAAGTGACAAAAAAAAACAAACCGAAATTTGTGGAAACGATTCCTACTCACACACATTCCTTTCCTTTTTATAGTATAGTGAGTTAAACACATTTTTATACTGAAAACTGTAATTATAAAAGTTTGCATATATTCAAACACAAAAATAAATAAGAATTAACGAGGAGATAGAAATGCACTTTTTTTATACATATTAAAGAGAGATTTTCATAGAACCAGCGATTTATCGTACACATAATCCGGATATACGATTTACTGGGCGCGGTATCATAAGGATTTTACTTTATCTCTCCAAGGAGGTCTGATAACCTAAAAAGCGAAACGTTGACACCAGAAATCTCTCTCTCTCTCTCTCTCTCTCTCAATTTATTTTGTTATTATCAGTTATTTTCAATTTGTATTAATAATACATTAATAATACATTAATAATTATTTTAATAGTTTAATATAAAATATTTCCTCAATTCAATAGCGACGAAGCTAAAAAAGCAATTTTTCATTACCATAAAGCATATTGAATAATACATATGATTTTTTAAAGAAAAATGAAAAAAAAAACAAGATGAATAAACAAATTTATCGACTTTGTTGACATTTTCGTAATTGTTTATTCAAATATGTTAATTATTTGCTCTTAATGCCTGACAAAGAAAATATAGGTAATCCTTGATAAACATTACGCAACAATAGTGATATAGTATTTACCTCCTAGTGTTCAGTTACTCTGCTGATAATTAATAACTGACTGGAGAGAAATCAGCTTACTGCAAGGTGATGACTACAATGAATAATTGTCTATTGTGAATTGATAAAGCCATTGTGTGTATCTGTTTGATTCAAATTTAATGGAACTTTTGTTTCCAATACAATACTGAATTTTCGAAAATCAAGGGCGATAATGACATCTTAATAATCCTTTCTGATTATGTTTATATTAATCTGCACTACTTTTTACAATAAGAAAGAACTTCTATGTTTTTTTTAAGGGGTCTGACTGACAAAATGATAATAAGTTTCCATTTTTTTCTTTATTGTTTTTTCAATTGTTAGTTTTTCTTTTTCAATAATTTTTTTTATGCAGGTAATAGTGGGAGGGTATATTATTAACATAATATATTATATCATTAATGTATAATAATTTAAAATTATATTATTTTCCATTTATACAGTTATGAAAAAAAATATTTGTGAGCTAAGGTCTCCATTTAACAAACAAATTTTATGTCATTAAATATTCTAGACACAGTTTCTATTATCTGCATTATAATAATTTTCAGATGTTATTTTCTTATAATTATTATGTTATTTAATTTCAACATAAGGATTCTCCAGAGGAATTTATTGAACAATATCAAGTATAAATAGCATTTTTTTTTTTTTATCTTTATGAAGATATAAGTCTCAAATATAGTCACTACCTAGAATGATATATTAAACAAAAATTCAAATTCGTTTGTCCTCGACTGATTTTACTTGAAAAAAAAATATCAGGAAACCCGAAGATACAACTATATTTCCAAGGCTCGTTTTATTAGTTTTAATAAACAGAAAATTATAAATATAAAAAAAAAACAAAAAAATCCCAAGGCGAAGGCACGTGTGTAACAGGGATAGCAAGTCAAGTCCAGCGAAGGTCGCTAGGTGAGGTTACATTCTACCTTGAAGTGACCTCCATCAATGAGAACTGCATATTAGGTTTAGGTATTTTTTCTTTTTTATAATAATTATTTATAATTTTTACCTCTTAGAATTTTACTTTTATTATAATCACAAAATTATTACATATGATTTACACAATAAATATCAATTTGAGGAAAAACCATTCGGACCAAATTAAACCTGTACAGCTGAGGATAAGAAAATAATTGTGTAAATAATTACAACAAATAATTCCATGGATTGTTTACATGGTTTTTTTTAATAGAATGGCTGGGGTGAAAAGGAATATGTTTGAAAATGGACAATGAATCAGATCCTAAACTTTATAAATATGTTAAATGTATCAATATATAAAATAACATTTTTATAAAAAGTTTTATCTAAAAAAATTGTGGGTGCAGTGTGGCCCAAATGGTTTTTCTATTAATTAGAAATAAACCCAACCAGAAAAAAAAACTTCCAAAATAAAGTTGTTTACATTAATTTTTTTTTTATTGAGAAGCGAAATATCTACTGCCTCCAAGTTTCAGTACCGGTGTCTCCTACAAATTATTATACATGCATATGTATATGTTTATCAGTAAAGTAATAAATAATTTCTACATTAGATTTATTGAAATAAAGGAAAACACCCCTACCCGCACCTTAAAGGTATAATAAAAATATTAATTTATGGCATACATAAATTATCATCCTATGACATTTAAATAGATAAATTAACTTCAACTAACTACATAATTTATTACTTTCGTTAAAGTTCGCTCGGTACTTTAAGAGCTCGTCGTATAGCGGCGGCATTGAGCGACAGTTACAGTTTGAATGTCAGCTACATTGCAGAACGTTGCAGTGCCTTATGAATTAATTTCTACTCGATTCACATCTCTTTAGACAGACGTGAGCCAAGAAAAGGAGAAAAGAATGATTGTATGAATAATAAATTACAAAAATTAATTTTCAAAGTCTAATTTATCCTTTACCTCATGAAAATTAATAAAATCCTACGTGAATTCAATTAGAAATGACATACTTCCTAGAAAGTTTTTAGTCAAAATATTTTTAAAAAATTTAATACATTCTAATGATTTCCCATCCACCTCTGGGTGTTAGTGAAGCCTTGGGTTTCGTTATACAAAAAATCTTCTTTAATTAATAAAGTAAAAAAAATATAAATATATATGGATATATAAAATATAAATAAAATTCTTAGCTTTATCATAAAATCTTAATTGTATATATTACTTATATAAGATAAGTAAGTAAACAACATTTGGCGATTTAATTTCTATAGATATATACAAAAAACTTGAAACAGATTAGACACACAATAAATATTTATGTACAAAAATAAAATAAAATTATCTTATAATAATTTAAATATCACAAAGAAATAAATAAGATAATATATCAGAATAAAGATAAAAATCAATATGAAAATCAAAATAGAAGAGAAAAAGTTTCAGAACTTCTATCAAACAACAAATGAGAAAATTGCGAAAATGAAAAACTGATTTTAAAAATCCAGATTAAACAATAAAAACATAATAAATTGAAATTTATTGCTAGATGGTTCGAATTGAAAAAGCTTTTAAAAAGTATGTAAGTAACACCATTACATAAAATACACTAAATTAAAACATTATAAATACAAATGACAATATTGAAATTATGAAAAAAAAATGTACTACAAATTTACAAAATCATAAAGCACAAATCAAGCAACATATTGCATATTATATTTAAAAAAATTAAACTGACTGTATTAGCCAAACATGAAATTAAAAATAACCACAATTTAGGGTTTAGTGAAGCAGAAATAATAAATGCAGCAGGAAACAAAAAAATAATGAAAATCATGGAATTAATTTATTTACCAAACCAAAACTATTTCGAGTGTTTCAACATTTTTCACTCATATACAAAATGTAAAATATAAAACGTACAAAATTATAGTGAGATAAGTTTTTATCATTATATTTTTATTTTTAAATGTGGTTCAAAAGATTTTTGCCTTATTCTTATTGATTAATTTTTAATAAGAAATTAAAAAATACTTTATGATGGTGAGTTGAAAAATGTTTCATGATGGCTTCTATAAAACTTTATGAGTTTGATAACTTTCCAACACCTATTAAAACATTATATTTACACATTATTAGCAATATTTAAATAAATTTTCAAATGCAATAAAAATGTACTGGTATTTATAATTCTTGACGTTCTTATAATGTTCAACTATAAGAAATTAAATTATTTTCTTTATTGGCTCTGAGTCAGAGGAAATTTCGTATATTAATAGAAAAGAAAACTTTAGTCATAATAAATAAATACATATAACTTCAAAGAAAATTATTGATTGTAAATCAGGTCTGAAATATTTAATGTTTTGTTGTATTTTGAGATGGTGAACAAACGATAAAAAAAAAATTACAGAATCACAGTTGATTTCCAAACTCTCCGAAATTCTTTGCGTCCTGGAAACGGTCAACTACACTTCGAGAAATTTACGTCTATAATGGTTCTTAAAATTGTTCAGTGTGAAAAATCATTGTTTGCATTCTGAAAACTTTGCACGCTACATGCTGCATGTGGTTTTTTATTTTATTATAGTTATAATAAATATCAATAATCTAGCTATTAGTTGTGTTAATTATTTGGATTAAAAAAAAAAAGACTACTCATTTCCATGTCATTTTTTGACCGGCATTTTTTATTTGTCAGAGTTTCCTCAATAATTGGACGAATAATAATGAGTTTGACGATCGTCATAGGAAAACTGGTATATTAATAAAAATATAAAGAAAATAAAAAATAGTCAATAATTGCTTTTTTCAAGAATCACAATTTTAAACACTTCTACTTTCTCTTCTTTCTATAGAAATAATGCAAGATACTAAAAATCTAATATCCTAGTGGTGGAATTAAAAAAAAAAAAATTAAATAGTCATCTTGAAAAATGTATACCAAAAATTCTAATTTTAATAATAGTACACTAATTTTCTCGGTAGGTACGTCAATACTAATCGTGAGTAAATTTTAATCACAATAGAAGTTTTAATGAAAAAAATTTTTTTAAGGACTATAATTACACTTATATTAATATAGTCAATTACAGTTATAATGAACACAACTATAAAAGGAAATTTGTAGCTTAATTTTATGGAAAATAATAAAATTGTGATAGTAAGCACTGCAACCTAGCAAATTATTAAATTATTTCCATAATTAATTAAAAATTTACATTATATTATATTATAGATTACGCAATTAGGAAAAAAGTATTTAAAAAAACACCAAGTATTGTTTTTTGAGAGAATATTACTCACATGATTATACTGATGCTAAAAATTAGCATAAAATAGTCATTTTCTTCTTAAAAATGTACTTAATTAAAAATCCACGAGCACTGTAAACATAATATTTGCATAGCTGGTAAATTAATAATTAGTTACATAATATCTTTAAGAAGAGAGCTTGAATGGTTTTTGTAATTTTTTTTTTTTACGTAATATGTGTAAAATTTACGGGCATTAGTATGCCTATACTATAAGACTAAAATGATTTTATAAAACATATTTGAGGAGTTTTCTATCAAATTTTGGAAAGTTGTTATTTGAAAATTATTATGTGATCATCTTAAGTTAAATATATATTGAACATTTTTATTTTTAACATATATCTTAATGGAGAAAATTTAAATTTTGAAATAAACTAAATAAGTTATAGGTGTAGAATATTAAGGTTTAATTTAAAAAAAAAAACTTAAATATATAATTGAGATAGATATGAAATGAAAAAATAATTTACTCTGGGACATTTATGCAACTATTCTAGATAAGCAACTAGTCGAGAAATTTAATGTCAACGTTAGTCAACTGTTGGGTTTAAACTCAAAGCAAAGATTAGATTAAGAAACGTACAAAAAGATTTACTAACCACATTTTCTATTAACAAAAAGAAGATGGGCAAAGAAAAAACAAACTAAAATAGTTATAAAACTATTTAATATGAACGTTTCGCCCCAAGTTAATCTTGGTTAAAAAAGAAACAAACACATAAATAAGGTAAGTGTTTGATTTTTTTTTCCCATTCATTTATTTATTTGTATTCTTATTTTATTTTATTTTAGTATGAATGTTATCTTTCATCACTATTACCTATTGCCCACAACTGTGTGGGAGATTGTAATATCTCTCAATAAATAAAAAAAAACCGTGCCCGTGTAGGCGACATATTTCCGTGACAACGTATACTCTACAATCCTCTTACCCCCACCACCTCACTCTTACCCATCCCCACCACTACCTTCTCCGTTACGGGACACTTTTGCCTGCATGACTCTCAGCATCTATAATCCTCTTACCCCCACCACCTCACTCTTACCCATCCCCACCACTACCTTCTCCGTTACGGGACACTTTTGCCTGCATGACTCTCAGCATCTATAATGCTCTTACCCCCACTACTACACTACTAATTACCTCCCCCACAATCTACTTCCGTTACGGGACACTTTTTCTAACATGGCATCCCGCAAAATGATTTATAAGACATTGTCACGTCAAAAGTATTATTAAAAAAAAAATAAGATAAAAATAAATGAACTATGTAAATTAAAAATTACATTGAGAAACGTTGCCTCATATTAAATAATTGTTTATTATCACAAACGGTCAATAATCGATCTTCCAGCATTTTTTATTAATATTTTAATTGCTCCTCTATTCTTTCTCCTTCTCACGACACAACTTATTTAAACTCTTTTAATCTTATTAAGTTTATAACCCTTATTAATCGCTACTTGTTTTCCTTTTAAACAATCGGATGAAGCAGAATTGAGAAGAGTTTAAGATATTCAAAGCCATGCAACACGTAATCTTAATCATCCCCCCAATGACTTGTTAAAACCGATTGAATATTATGCTCAGTCATTCGCTAGTGCTCGTTTATGCAGCCATCACGCCAATTGTCAATAAATATTTCGTTTTTATTGAACGCGATCCAAAATTGCGTCATAGTATAAAACTTCTTAAAGTTGAGATGCAAATAAAGTTGTGAATTTTTACAGTCGTTAAATATAAAATTTCCTAAAATTTATTTAGGTTTTTATCTATAAAGACCTTCATTATTATTTTTTTTAAATATTTATTTATTGCTATTTACAACTGTATATTATAATACATTTAGTAAATGTGATCTCAGTTAAATTGGAGTGTAACAGGCGTGTAGAGAAACTACCCATTTGTAGCACCCTAATGATGTTTTATATTAGCAGGTCTCGTGGCCATCTTCTTTTTAGGCGCCTCGGAGAGTTGCCAGGAATGGAAGAGGAAGCAAGGTTAGAAACTAGCGGTTTTGGCTAGGGAGTTTATAATGGACGGAGTGATGTCTGGTTCAGGCTAGATCGGAACATTAAGGTCTTTTTATGTATGATTTTATTTGTGACAAAGTAAGGAGCATCGAGGATTTTAGGAATAATTTTGGATTGTAATGATTGGATACGAGAGGAATTCGAAGGTTTAGTGGAGCCCTAAAGCTCAACTCCGTATGTCCAGATTAGCCTTATTGCAGTCAGGTAGATCAGTCTTTTGTTATGAATTGGAAGTTTAGACCGTTTGTCTTGTAAGTGCTATAAAAGTCGAAATCGACGTGCAGTTTCCTGTTTTTTCAGTCTGGTGTGAGGATTCTAGCTTAGTCGTTTGTCCAGATGTAGTCCAAGGTAGCGGATCGGTTCGACAGGGGTAAAATCAACATTATTAAAGTAGACTGTAGGGCAGTCAGTAGGTTTACGACGAAGGGTAAAGGTGATGATTCGTATGTCCCAGTGATATAAAACTCCCTTTTTTTCATATATTATGATATTTCTCCCAGAAAACTGCTGTAACTATCTGTGGGGAGAGGGCATATGTCATTTCCCAACGATTTGGGAAATATAAAAATTTTCTCAGCCATTAATCCATAATATAGGATTTTTTTAATTTCTTCCTTTCTCTTTTTGACAAACTTTTAATTTACTTGTTAAGAATGTTGACCCTCGATAAAAATAATTTATTATACCAACTTTATCGATAAAATCCAAATTTCGTAAAATTAAAAATATTGCCATTGGTTTTAAATTGTATTCACTCATTAAGTAAAACGACTTAATATAATTTTCTTCAAAGCTGATTCTCACCAAATTCCCCGACTTTTTTTTTCCAAATTAAGTTGTATTTGACATTGAAGTTTATGCATTTTTGTATTGAATACGCAACATTGTAGTGAACTTTAGGTGGGTATCTTATTTCAGAAACCACATGAAAAATAATGATATAACATAGTAATTCCAAGATGTGTTCCATGTATGTATGTTCTTATAGAGCCTTTTTTTTTCTTTTGGAGTACGTTCTGCTATCATGAATTTTTTATTATTTTTTCAATTTTTTTTATTTATTTTTTTATTGATATTTACAACTATATTAACAATATTAACAAGTAGATGCGATATGAGCTATATTACAATGGCATGATAAAGTATTGTAAAATATCTTCTTAGGGCCTCACTAAACCAATATACAATATAAAACTTTGGAAGAATAAATTCTTTTAATTAATCTTATTCCTTTGGCCATTTTCAATATTTTTTTTAATTTTATCCCTTTTCTACACCCAAGACAAATTATTAAAATTATTTTTTTTATCATATAAAATATATTAATT
>NW_027105331.1:171189-174666 GCF_000696795.3 Halyomorpha halys
AGACGCTTAGGAGGATTATTAGGTAATGAAGGAGAAGCCAGGTTAGAAACAAGTGGATTTGGGTGGTTGAGAAGTTTGTTAATAATTTTAAAAAATATCTTTTACGATCCGATTTCAAGATGGGAACAGCTCAGAACTGGTCATCTTTCACTATTGTTTCATCTGGGAAAGGTAAGAGATCTATCGAAACCGAACTAATTATGGGCAAAAATCTATATTTTCCCTTTTTCAGATCAAATTTAAATCCCTCTATTTATATTTAGAAACTACAGTAGGAGTTAGAGTCGTATAAAAATAATAAGCATTGTTCTTATTTTGGATAACAAACTCAGTTGTGTTGTTTTGAACCAAGGTGGCGTCCTCGAAATTCGTTTTGTGCCAATAATCAGAATAATTCACTCTAGTTGAAGGAATATCAGTGCATTCATTGAGCAATATTAAGGTCAATAATTATTGAATAGAAGTAAACAATTTCTTATTATTTATTCAAAATTATTATTCACTATGTCACTATTTTTTTAGATCATAATTTTGATGGTTCGTTACTAAAAAGGTTCCCTTGCCACTTTCACAAATATTTATAGCACTAATTTACCTCTTGTATAATGCAAGGGTAATTTAATCCGCCGAAATTTGGTGATTTTTTTTTTTTAATTTTCAAATGAAGATATTATATAAAAATGCAAAGCAGTATTTTTCCAGAAATTGTTAACATTTACTAGTATATGACATTAACAATAAAATTGACTTTGATTTTAATATAAGTTAACATAGTGATGAATTCACCAGCTATTCAGTTTCAGAATAAAGAAATGGTATATCATAAAATATTATTCTTCTACTGCAACGTTATATTACTATCATTACATTTTACTACTTACCATATTATTATTATAGCACAAAAAATATTCACTATAGCTCTATAACATTATATTAAACAACTACTACTATAACTATAACAAATATTAAATATTTATCGAATCTGGACATATGGAGTTGAGCTTTGGGGCTCCACTAAACCTTAGAATTCCTCTCGTATTCAATCCTTACAATCAAAAATCCTTCGTAAAATCCTCAATGCTCCTTACTTTGTTACAAATAAAATCATACTTAAAGACCTTAATGTTCCCTATGTAACCGATCTAGCCCGAACCAGATATCACTCCTTCCATTATAAACTCTCTAACCACTCAAACCCCCTAGTTTCTAATCTTGCATCCTCTTCCATTCCTGACAATCCTCCGAGGTGCCTGAAAAGAAGATGGCCACGAGACCAGCTAATGTAAAATGTCATTAGAGTGCTACCAATGAGTAGTTTCTCTACACGCCTGTAACATTCCAATTTAACTTAGATCAAATTTACTAAATGTATTATAATGTACAGTTGTAAATAGCAATAAATAAATATTTAAAAAAAAAAATAAAAAATATTTATCGCTTTACTATGTTTGGTAACAGTCTTAGTGCTTGGTAATGAAAGGTGAAACCTTTATCGTCGCGTGCTTCTTAATATCTTCGATGATTACTATTTTACGTCTCAGATACTCATTAACTCGCTTATGCGATAGCCAAACCTTTCATAAATTCTTTGATTTAATGCATGTAACAATCTACCGATTTCTCTTTTTGAAAATAATTTTACTCTTAAGCGTGGAATACCTTTTAAAAATTAAATGGAATGGAAAATCTCTCATTTCAGGCTTTAGTAGACCTGAATTGTATTTGATAGGTTTTCAATTTTATATAACCCTTCTCAGCAGATTAAGAACCTTCAGTAAAAAAAATCCATGTCCAACGAATATTTACCTATCCATCTATATTTGAAAATGATTCGTTCTTTTGAAACATTTTATGGGTGTTTCGGTATTAATTTTGTAGTTTTCTGTTTCAATTTGTAGTGAATTTTAGGAATCATTAAAATAGTTTACCCTATATTTTCCATATTTGAAATTATTAGAATAATTAGAAAACGTAAAATACGAATAGAACTTGAAGAAAAATAGTAAATAAAAATAAAATTGTTTAAATAAATAATTTAAATTTTATCCATTTTAGTCTCAAAACTTTTTATTTTCTTTACAAGTCCAAAGTTTCGGCCAATCCGGCCATCCTCAGGGACAATCTATCACAAAACAGCTTTTATTACATCTATGATTCTCAACAATTCAAAATACTTAACAATATTATTTATAATTTATCTTACCTTATAAAATTTTTGAACTGAATAATTTAAAACACAACTTCATGCAGGCTATATGTGTTTTAAAATTATTTGGTTTAATAATTGAATAAGGTAAGATAAATAATAAATAATATTGTTAAGTATTTGGAATTGTTGAGGATCATGGATGTAATAAAAGCTGTTTTGTGATAGATTGTTCCTGAGGATGGCCGGATTGGCCGAAACGTTGGACTTGCAAAGAAAATGAAAAGTTTTGAGACTATAATGGATAAAATTTAAATTATTTAAACAACATTAACCAGTCTCAAGAAAGTATTTAAGATTATAAATAAAAAAAATTAATTATTTAAACGTTTTGTGCCGATAACAAGCTGTCGATGATCTACAATATAGAAAACACGAAGTTTAAAATAAATAGTTTAGAAAAACGAATGCTTAGTATTTTTTTTTTTTTTCGTACATCATATAGAGAACATGGATACGTGTATATATAATAGTACATATATATGATGTTAATGTTCTTTTCTATCGGTTAAATTCATTAACTAAGGATCTAAGAAAGCCTCAAAAGCCAATTGTAACTTTTTTTTTATGACTCCCTGGTCATTTCTGACATACGGGGTGGTGGTTTATCCAGAGGTAACAAGCTATTATAACCATGGTGGGGAAATCAAGTTTTCATTTCGTGGTCCCACCACAGAAATGAAAAAAGTCAACCCAGGCCGGATTCGAACCGATGCCGCAGCAGTCCCAGATTGAAAAGGCCTGCTCCTCAACCAACTAAGACAGTTGTAACTGTCTTGTTTCAGTTTACATTATTTTATTATACATCAAGGGTAGGAAGTTATCACAAACTAAACATGGAACTAATTATTGGAATTCTACTCTATGAGAAGGTCGGAGAATTAAAGATATATTAAAGGAGGACTAAAGATATTTCACATACTAACATTAGTAATCTAAGATCTATAAGTCCAAAAAGAGGTAATAAAAATGCCAATAGAGTATCATAACATACAAACATCTTATAACATGTAATCAACTATTTCAAAAAAATGAAAATAAAGAAAACTTTACCAATTCGCATATCTTAACCCTACAATGAGGTCTTAAGTAAATGTTTTGTTTTTTACTATGTTGAGTCTGAATTACATAAAAGTATGAATCATACATATAAAATCTATTTTTATTGGATTTGATATGGGTGTCACCTGATATGAGGTGACACACAATAGTAAAATGTCAATCACGGCTATTATCTCTTGAGCTCTGCTCTACCCCTCACACGTGGGGGA
>NW_027105331.1:174826-178425 GCF_000696795.3 Halyomorpha halys
TTATTTTTTTTTATTTTAGTATGTATGAGATCATCCATCACTATTATCTATTGCCCACAACTGTGTGGCAGATTGTAATATCGATCAATAAATAAATCTATCAAGCAAAAAAAAAAAAAGAAATGGAAAAAATCAAGGCTATAATGTAGAATAGTTTTTCTAAGACTACATTTACAATATTTAGTGACTATGCATATTCAATTAAAATAAAAAGTGAAGTTATTTTCGTTTCGTAATTAGATCAAAAACAAAGTGTAAATCTTGCAAATCAGTGAAACTTCAGCATACCTCCAATTAAATAAGAAGTTGTTTAGGTACGCCGAAGTAGCTGAAGAGATCTAATAATTTTTTATACACCTAGAAAATAATGTCACCTGTAGGTAACAATAGGCGATGGATAGTTAAAATAGTACCTATGCGATTATTAAATAAATAATTCTGATTTAAAACAATACTAAATGATTCTAAAATTTATTTATTCTCTATAAATGTTTTTTAGATTGATAATAGTCGCTTGCTCCCAGCCTGCTCAGTCGGACACAATAATATTTACAAAGACGTTATGTGTCTTATATTTCTTAAGATGGAATAAGTCGAAAAAATAGGTATTTATGTTGTTGTTTTTTCGCAAATTAATATAACTTTTAAAACTCCTCATGTTTATAATAAGAAATCATTTTTTTTGTTTAATAAGTGAATTTAATCAACCCTCACGGTCCTATGGCACGTATTGGTACTTTTAAATTTATAAATACATTTTTTTTCTATTTTTATCTAAATTATTGAAAGCAATCTGATTAATGTCGAGTTTTATTTAACTCAGGGCCGGAAAACAGCCAGTCGTGAACACAATTATTATTATCAACGTAAGACCCGAAGGTAAAAAAAAAAAAAACGAAGGTTAAACAAAGGAAAATTAGATTGTTTCATTAGACAAACTAAAGAGTGCTATAATGTCTATGATCAGTGAAATATTCCTGATAAATATTCATAACTCATAAGTGTCATCTCACTCACTGTCCATGAATTTCTTTTTTTAAATTCTGATTATTCTTCGTTGAATAATTTAGTGTCTTGTTTCTTTTTCTTTCTTAATTTTTCTTTATGTTTATCATCTCACTTATTTGTATTTAAAAATATCTCTTTTGATTTTAAAGGATGTTTACATCGATAGAGAATTTAATTAATTTCTAAAAATTTTAAATAATAGTTTCAATATCCGAAATGAAATTTTTTTTTTATTCCGGAACTTCTTATTATTCGAAGTCTCCTTATTATAAAACATGATCACCAGGCTTCTAGGGGTTTCTGTAACAATTTACAAAGCATTCGTCCAGATATAAATTTTTACAACGAATTTCTAGAAATTAAGATATCAAAAATTTGAAAATTAACTTCACAATAAAAAAAAATAAATAAATAAATAGATAAAAATTATTTTTTTCAAACAATTAACATTTAATTTTAAAATATAATTATTACAAAACATTTTTTTTAAATCTCTTGCATCTCTCTCTTTGATAACTAATTTTTTTACTTTACATAGGAAGAATTAAATAATTGTTTTAATTGATTTAATTGTAATTGACAGTTGAATAAAAAAGAAAATCAAAGAGTTCCAAGAAAAATTGAAAATACCTTCATAGCGATTATAAAATGTTTTTAACAGTAACACATCAGTTTTAATGGAAAATTGTCATATAATATTGTTATATAATGTAGTTATATCTGAGAGATTTATATGCATTAAATAATAAGAAATATGTATTGACGCGTTACCTTCTTGATTGGGGAGCTCCATGGCAAGTCGGGCAGAGGTGAGTGTAAACTGAAGGATGAAGTGGAAAGGAGCCAGTAGTGGGGAAGAGATAAACCTAATCACTAACAATTATCTCCATACAATCGCCATTAAGGTCAACAAACAAACTAGACGCTTGAATAAATAAGCATCCATAAATCGAATAATTAATATATTTCCGACAATATTTTGTATTTTATAATTTCAGGGGAAAAAAAAATTAAAAACCTTTAAAACTACTATCGTCCTCGATTAATTAATTATACAACGTTTCAGTCCCATTTTTAAATCTAATTCTCGGAATAAAACAAATTCTCAATTCTCCTTACTTTGTCGCGAACAAAATCATACATAAAGACTTAATGATTGGAGAAGTTTGTTGGGGGGTGCGGTCAGCAAAGAACAACATAAATAAACAAAACCATATTTATTTATTTTATGGCGACGTTTTGACCTGAGTTTCAGGTCTTCAAGACTTAATGTTCCTTATGTAACCTATCTAGTCCGAACCAGATATCAGTCATTCCATTATAAACATCCTAACCACTTCTCTCTAACCTTGCTTCCTCTTCCATTCTTGACTATTCTCAAGGGCACCTGAAAAGAAGATGGCCTCGAAACCGTCTAGTGTAGAAACGCTATTAGAGTGCTACAAATGGGTAGCTTCTCTATAATTCTGTACTATACTCTTGTAATCTAACATCACATTCCATAAATGTACTTTTATATAAATACAGTTATAAATATAATTTAAAAAAAGCAGTACAACCTCGAGTAAAAACACTGGTCAATTTGTTGAAACATTGAATTTCAAGGAATTATATATTCTCGTCATAATTTTAAAACATTTGCAATATCGTTATTTATTTAAAATCTTAAACATTTAATATAATCCAGTTAAAATAAATTATTATTATTATATGCAACAGACCTCGGTGGTATTTAAGGTTTTCCATTCTATTAAGGTTGTGTGGTGTTAGTTAGGTAGAAAAATTATTTTAAATATTGTTTACAATGTTTTATTTATGATTCTAAGAGTTATATTTGAAAATGAGTCAAAACCATCATCTAATTAATTAATAGAGGGTAATTGGAGTTTTAAGGGTTGTTAGATTTACCAGAAATTATTAGTTCGAGAGACATAAGTAGGTTATTATAAAAGGAAACTCTGGGGCAGAAAGTCATGGGTGTACGACGAAGGGTAAAGGTTATTTTAGTGGGATTTATTTTAATCCTCTAGTTTTGACACCATTCTTCAAGGGTGGTCATGTTGAATTGGAGGGTTTAGGATACAATGGAAGGGTCATCATCAACTAACAATAGACATGTTTCATCAGCATAAGTAGTAAGGGTAGTGTTAGGATGGGTTGGGATGTCAGCTATAATAACTGTATAAAGGATAGGTCCAAGAATACTACTCTGAGGTACACCAGCAGACTGAGGAATAAGGGGCGAATAAGCATCGTTGTGATTTACTTTAAATAATACTCCTGTTGAACAGATCTGCTACCTTGGACAAGCGATTAACCTGAAATCCTCACACAAGACTGAAAAGACAGGAAACTGCACGTCGATTCCGACTATACAGCATTTATTAGACAAACGGTCTGAACTTTCAACACATTATAAAAGATTGATCTACATGACTGTAATAAGGCCAATCTGGACATATGGAGTTGAGCTTTGGGGCTCCACTAAACCTTCGAATTCCTCTCGTATTGAGCCCGAACCAGATATCACTCCTTCCATTATAAACTCTCTAACCACTCAAACCCCTTAGTTTCTAATCTTGCATTCTCTT
>NW_027105331.1:178475-182114 GCF_000696795.3 Halyomorpha halys
ACATGACTGTAATAAGGCCAATCTGGACATATGGAGTTGAGCTTTGGGGCTCCACTAAACCTTCGAATTCCTCTCGTATCCAATCCTTACAATCCAACATTCTTCATAAAATCCTCAATGCTCCTTACTTTATCACAAATAAAATCATTCATAAAGACCTTAGTATTCCCTATGTAACCGATTTAGTCCGAACCAGATATCACTCCTTCCATTTTAAACTCCCTAACCACTCAAACCTCCTAGTTTTTAACCTTGCATCCTCTTCCGTTCCTGACAATCCTCCGAGGCGCCTGAAACGAAGTTGGCAACGAGACCTGCTAATGTAAAATGTCATTAATAACACTCCATTTTAACTAAGATCAAATTTACTGAATGTGTTATATAATATACAATTGTAACTTTCAATAAAGATATGAAAAAAAAACAGAAAAACTTAAAAAACAACAATAATCTGTTAGAAATAAGAATGGATAATAAGGAAGTATGTAGGGAGCAGGAATTTACGGATCATGTACAGCAGTCTCGGGTGCCAGACTCGATCAAAAGATATTTAATTTAAATAAAAAAAATAATTAAACAATAAAGAATGATAAACAAAATCGTTAATGTGCCATAATTGAACACTATTAACTCAACTATTAAGGAGAAAAAATATAATATCGCCCCTCTCACTGGGGTAAGAATGCGCCAAGAATATAAAATAATCTTCACCAACCAGCTAAATTTTCATTAGCTCCAAAATAGAATGCTGAAATATGTACCTATATATTGTGAGTATCAATGATTAATTTTTATTTCTGAAGTTGGCATTTAACAAGTTCGGAAATAAAATTCTATTATATAAAAGTATGGAACTATGTGAATTAGGAGTTGGTCTGCTCTGCAGTAAAAAAGAAAAGAAATATTTTTCAACTATCTATTGATACCCAACGTTTTACGGTTGTAAGGTTGTACATCTCCATCACAACTGCGCTGATGAAGACCTACATTGTGGGTCAAAACGTTGGGTATCAATAAATAGTTGAAAACGTTTTTTTTTTCTTCTTTACTACACTGCTGACCATCTCCTTCTAAAAGAAAATTCTCTATTCATGTAAACATCCTTTAAATCACAAGGGATATTTACTATAGCTAAATAAGGTAATTAGTACAAAGTGTGGAAGAAAAATTAATAAAAAAAAACACTTTAAGTACTAAACAATTTAATAATAAGAATTTAATAAAAAAAAAAAAAATCATGAAATATCATGACACTCATTAATAAAGAATATTTTAGGAGACTTTTTAAAAATAATTATAGATATTTTATACTGTTTTGGTTTGTGTCACAATCATTTTTTTTTGCCTCTAATTATTGTTTTATGGGAATGATTCCGTAATTTTTGATTTATAGTATATGACAATAATGATTTCGCTTATGAATGACAAATCAAAAATAGAATCCATCAAATTAATTGTAATAATTTATTTATTAGGATTTTGGCATTCTGGTTCTGCTCAACTTGCAATTAGCGAACAATAAATGATATTATATAACCCTTTACATCTTTTTACGTAAACAAAATAATTAAATAGGCATTTATTTTTGCATCTTGCCGACAGATTTCACATCGGAGAGGATTTGGGAAGACGATATAGGAGTGCTAGGGTGGATGGTAGTATCTTTGAAATACGTCCAATTTTAAATAAAATCAAAACTTTTGTATTGTTAAATGTGCCACTATTCAAGAAAAACAGCAATTAGTACTTAAGATTAGTTATTTCTTCTTTAATAAGAATTAATTGAATGTAACTATTCAAATTAAGTTGCTGTTTTTTCATAGGATTCTTTATTACAATTATTGACCCTGAACACGGAATAGTACTCCCAAACTTTGTTTTGTAGAATAAAAAATTATAATTTATATTAATAAAGGTTTTTGGAAAGTACTTTCACTAAAGTAGATAGTATGGTTAATAGTATTAATTAATTAATTAAAGTTTAATTAATAGTATTAAAGTATTAATAGTTTCTTTTCTCTCTCCTATTGGAAAATGACAAGAAGTATGAAGGTATTTAATTATATTTATATGAAGTAGAATCTTTTTTTTTTTTTTAAATTGTTACTACAGACCTTATAGATATCTTGCCAACTATAGTGGTATCATTGTAGGTTAGAACCGTCCTGATGGATTGCTTCGAGCCACATGTCACGCCCATCTTAACCTCCTTGCCTTCATATCATGAGATATTTACTGAACAGTCTCTGCGCGTAGTTCACTGTTAGTTCTTCTCCTCCATGTGTTAAGCCTTTGGTCCAAAATAGCTCCTGTAATTGTACAGAGAACTTTCATTTCAAATCTCTCGATTCTCCTTTCTAGGGTACCTGTTTGAGCCCAGATCTCGGAGCCGTTTGTTAGTATTATGGCAATGTACACTCTTAACTTCAGATAGTATAAGAGCCAAAGAGGAGAAAAAAGGCAGTTATCTCACTCCAATTTTTGATTACTTTAATGAAAACTATGTATAATTAATAGTAAAAATTGTTGAGTCTTCCAAGTATAGGTAGGGGGAATACAAAATGGCGGCTGATTCAAAGCGATTAAAAAAAAAAATTTAATTCGGAGCTCTATATCTGAAAAAGTAGGAACAACACAAGAAAACCTAAGAGTATGTCATTTAAAGAAGAGTAAATTTGCTAAAATATGAGCCCTAATAGAGTTATTTACGTTAAATAGTTTTCGAGATATAGCTTTTTAGAAAGCAACATTTCATAAAAATGTTGTATGGGACGTACTAAAAGATCAGTAGTTAGTGAATTTATTTTGAAAAATTCATATCTCAAAAACTATTTGATGTATAGATGTCTATTAGCACTCAAATTAAAGCTAGTTTAATGAGTTATAATGTAGTTTATGATGTTTATCTTCATAGGAATAATAGTTTACATGAAATTTGCTAAAATAAATTGATTTATAGTTGTTCCGACAAATTTTCATTTACCAATTATTCATTCATATGTGAATATCATAAAAACTACTACCCCTACGAAGATAAGTGTCATAAACTACTTTATAGTAAGTTAAATTTCCTTTATTTTGAGTGTTGGCAGACATATGTGCGTCTTATGGATCTAGATGTATATTTTTTCAAAATTCCAACATTTTATACAAACAACTAGAAATTAACACTTTGTGAGTTTATTTTGTCAAATATCATAAAAACTACTACTCCTACAAAAATAAACATAATTTTGTAGTAGATTTAACTAGCTTTTACAGCGCTGGCAGACATCAGTACGTCCAATGGTTTCTGAAATAAAGTTTTTCATAAATCAAATGTATTGACCGCACAACTATAAATCAATTAATTTTAGCAAATATCATAATAACTACTATTCCTACGAAGGTAAAGGTCATAAACTTCTTTATAGTCCGTTAACCTTGCTTTAATTTGAGTGCTAATAGACATCGGTACGTCACATAGTTCTTCTTTCAGAAGATTTTTAAGAAATTTTGCTTTTTAAAAAGCTATATCTCGAGAACTATTGGACGTAAATAGCTCTTTTAGGGCTAATATTTTAGCAAATTTACTCTTCTTTAAATAATGTTTTCTTAGATTTTCTAGAGTTGTTGGTAGTTTTTACGATATAGAGCTCC
>NW_027105331.1:182164-188692 GCF_000696795.3 Halyomorpha halys
TATATCTCGAGAACTATTGGACGTAAATAGCTCTTTTAGGGCTAATATTTTAGCAAATTTACTCTTCTTTAAATAATGTTCTCTTAGATTTTCTAATGTTGTTGTTAGTTTTTAAGATATAGAGCTCCAAATGAAAAATCAATGGTTTTTTAAGGTTTTGAAGCAGACGCCATTTTTTTAATCTCCCAAACTATACTTGGCAGACTCATCAATTTTGACTAGTAATTATACATAGTTTTTATTGAAGTAATCAAAAATTTGGGTGAGATAATTACCTTTTTTTCTTCCCGGCTCTTGTACTAAGAGTATTCTAGTATATTCCAGTAGTCTAGACAGAGAGAAGGCTCTGTTTGCACTTGTTATACTCTGGTCTATCTTAGTCCGCTGATCATTTATTGAGTGTGATCAGATTCAGTTTCCATTATAAGAAGAAAATAATTATTTTCAATAAACTTAACGTTCTTTATAAACATTTAATTTCCTTTCTTCGGGAACGCAGCTACCGCATTATTCTCCTCTAATTTTTTATCTGATGCGTAGATACGCTACCCAGTGTTTATAAATTAAACGCATTAATTAAGAGTTTGGGAATACAATATGTGAAACAATAATTATTTCTCATCTTTTATGAGAAACTTGTTATTTATTGCTAACAAGTCAATTGAAAAAAACGACCTTAGTTCGTATCTCGTACTTCCTCAATTATATTTTAATTACGATGAAGTTTCATTATTTTTCCATCCTTACCAATACTAGAAGTAGCTAAGGATCATTTTAAAATTGGATCAAATTTTCAGGACATGGTTTTCAACAATTTTTACTTCAGCAGTTTTTGTTTCAAGCCCTAAGCCCTTGAAAAAAATCCGCCATTACCTGTACCACGACACTCTGGAACGGTGGAGCGACTCAATTTTTTTTTTGTATTGATTTTTGCTTGGATAAACAATCCCTACAGCAATGGCACAAGTTGGGTACAAAGTGCACATAAGCTGAAAAACCATTCTTTTTTATTGGTTAGTGCCAAAACAACTAAAGTGGTGAAAATTATCATTACTCTAAATTCTTTTCAATACAGACTCTTATGTTTTCTTATATAATATATTCTCCCGAAAAAGTAGTCCAAATGTAATGATGAAAAATAATTATAATTGAGAATAAGCAAAACAATTATTCCTAAAATACAGAAATATGGAACATTCTTTATAATTAAATTCTTTTAATTTTTTTTTCGAAAAACTGCAGAACTATGCATTTTCCGAAACATCATATTTCTTTCAAAGATATTTAAATTTTCTTCAGGTGCCTCTACACGTTTGCCAAACTTAGGAAAATTCACGCATGCGCAAGCCTGTAGATGAGTTATTTGGATTGGCTGGTGTATGTTGGCTTAAATTAGTAGCCGACCGGTGTATCCACACGTTTGTGTTCAGTTAGCCTTGTTTTAAAACTGCCAGCAGATAAATATTTGTGCTCTCTGAATTAATTAAAGAATTTTCCCAACCTTAAAATTCAATAATTAAATCCATTTTAAGATTGTATACTTTAAAACTTCAACGATTCGGTGTATATACTTTGTTTCAAATCTTGTGAATTAACTTCACCAGTCTTTTTTTAAAATTTACAATAGTACAGATATATATTTCTACAGACATTGTTAGAAGTGTTTCCTTTACAAAGTACTGAACTCATGACCCCTCATGAGTCGTAGGGCTCACATTATAGACATTATTATAATTATTATTATTATTAACATTTATTTCCTTGTTTCCTTTGAATATATTTATAGCAAGATTAATAAAATAGGTACAAAAATAAAATCGCACCGAAGGGTAAAGGGTAAGGTTCTTTGTAAGGAAGTTCAGTTACTAGATCAACGGTTGAGCAAGGAGGTGATTTGGTCAGAATCATGCTTGACAGTCAGATTTGTATCCAATTAAGGGTACCCAATTTATGAGGCTGGATGGACCCCGAAGGGCTCTTTGCAAGTTTGTTGCTTCCTTTATTTACCAAACATTAGTACAACTCTTAGATGTAGATCCAACATAAGGATTTCTTAAAACAAAAAAAATAGAAATAAATTTTTATCGGCACTTAATTAAAACTGTTTTTTTTTTTCTTAAAGCAATTTTAGTTTAGGTCTCAACACTCAACCAGAACAGTAAGAAACTTTCTGTGATCGGATACATCGGATATTCTAGATTTTCTTTTTAAACAAATGTTATAAAATTCTCCAAAAAAAAGCATTGATTGTTAAACCAAATTTTTACTAAATTCAGAATAGTTTTACCGTAAATATATTCAATCATTATATTTTCCATAAACTTTATATGATTTTGAAACACCTTTCTTAATAAAAACAATTCCCTTTATATTTATCAAATTCAATTCAGCAGATCAGAAAAAAAATATCTTGACTTAATATTTTTCCAAAAATACAAATAGTAGAGAAAAAAATATGACCCCTTTTTTCTTGATCTATATCATATATCATATCTTGAAAAATATGATCTTTTTTCAAATTGATTATAAATTAACCGTAAAGGTCTATTTTGATTTCCTCATGTTGTAATTTCCTTCAACGTTGAAAACATGCAAATATTTGTATGCAATAATTAATTTTCCAATTATTTTCATTTTAATAATTTATATTTTCATGCATGGAAATATATTTTTATTATTCATAATTTTGAAAATATTATCAGTAGCAATGTTATTTAGTATAACATACACATTTATTAGGAATTAATTCTTGTTGTTTATTTTCCGTATTATGATCTAAAAATTAAATCTGTACCACTACAATCCATAAAGGGTCAGGGGTTCAATACTTTGTAAGGAAGTATTGTTACTAGACCAGCGGTTGTGTAAGGAGGTGATTTGGACAGAATCGTGCTCAACCACCAGATTTTTACCCAATTAAGGGTACTTGACGCTCCCGAGCCCACAGGGTTGGCTCATGGTTATAATGAATAATTATTTGCCACAACCGGATTCGAACCTAACTATACTGGGTATTACTAGCACAGTGTCTTAAAACTAAGCCACCCGTCCCTCTCTTTAATATTAAATACGATTTTATTCCTAATTGTATGAGCTTCAATTTAACTTGAGTTTTTCTATGTATGATAACACGAAGGATTTTCTATAGGAATGTATCTTGATTGATTATTTAAATTAATTCCATTGTCTGTTAGAAGGGATTCGGACCGCAAAACAAAGCAGGTTAATTAAGTGTAGATTAGCTAACGCTCACTATTATTAACACATTTTTTTTTCTAACCGCATAATTGCTTGAAGTAATTAAAACTCACACAACTTATACTACATTATCACTAGAAGAATGCTGAGAACACAAAATCAAATACGTTTCTGTATCCAATTCGATATTTTAAACGCTCTTTTCTGCAGCTAGCGTCTACTGTCATCCTCCACTGGCTTTTAATATCAGATGCGCCGGGATCTCCGGAGTCCTGCTCTTACCTCCATAAGTGGGGGGGAGAACTCAGTTTGGAGTGCTGAATGCCATGTCATGCTCAATATAAATGGGAATAATTGTGTTCAAGAGAATTTTAGTTTAAGTTTATATATTTTTTTTTTTAATTAGTATTATTATTTATTTATTTTTTCTGTTCTGCTTCTTATTTTGTTATCATCTAATCAATATATTCGTAAATATGGTGTGAATAAGCTCTATAATATCCATTATCATTGTCGATAAATATGAAAGAGTGTAATATAACACAATAAAAATATTTTTAAAAAAAATTTATCTCAGAAAGCAAGTTATCCAGATTGACACTAATGCCCATTCAACCACGGAATTTTCCTCAAACACCCATCCACAATTATTTAGCTATTCCATATTCAAATCATTGCTGATCCCTAAATGTTTCTCTTTCAGTCCATATTTTACATTATCACTAAGTGCACTATCTTAGTGATATTGTAGTTAGGGAAATTCTATAACCAAAGGCATAACTATTTTAAATAACAGAAATAAACAGTCAACATTTCGCAGATTCAAACATCTCACACAAACAGTTCAAAACCGATCCAGCAACTAAAGATAGTACTTCACTCCAACAAGTGTGAACAGATTTAATATATAAATTTCAATTTAATAACCCTGCGAAAAAGCCTTTTCGAGAAATTGTGCCGTCAATGATAATATAATTATCCAGTAGAGTGACTATTCTCGTTATCCTGAAAATTCCAGAGACATAGACTAGTTTGAACTTTGAACCTTCAAACATGAAAAAAAAGAAATAAATAGATGAAATATATAAATAGATATAAAAAAGAAAAAACTTAATAATTTGCATAGTGGTTTATTTTTCAAAGTTCTTTATAATATTTTCTGTTTTTTTTTTCATTTCAGAAAATAAATTTACCTTCTAAGTATAATTTCTTTATTCGATAACTTTTAGATTGGAACAACAGCCTTTCCGACGTTTCGGAAAGTCCATCTTTAGGGAACTTTTTTTTTGTAAATATATATTTACAAAGTTTTATTTATAATAAAGTTTTAAATTATAGCAAATTTTTTTTAAATGTTAATCTTTATGCCTTTAATATTTTTTTTTCTTTGGCTATTTTCAGTACTATATCTGTTCGAAATTTTGCATTATTATATTGGTAGGCATACACTAAACAGAAATAGATAGTATAATATGTTTGATGAAATACCAAAAATCAATATTTTGGATTAACAAATATCAATATATTAACAATATACCAAAGATAAAAAGAAACAGAACAGAAACAAACAGAAATTAATACCAAAAAGAACATAAGTCAGTACATGGTAACCAATACTAGGGTTAACCTAATACAGTGTAAAAATGAGTAATTAACTAAAAAAAAAATTTAGTGATACATATTTACAGTGACTGCTGTTAATTGTTATAATCTTTTTGGTTACAGTTTTTATATGATAATGAAAAAAAGTGAACTAAAAATAACCAAAAAAAAAAATTATAAGACATAAGAGGTATATAACATTAAAACAAAACTTAGGCTTTAAAGCAAAACATTAACATAACAAAAAAAATTTTGTAACTATATATTTTTAAAAATATAAGCCAATGTAAAAGTGATTAGATAAAGAAATTTTAGTAAGAATGTGAATTAATTTCCTGAAGTGAAAAAAGGAGAAAACTTTTTATTTAGAATTATATAAAAAATTTATGTTAATACAAACTTTAATGGTTCAAATTTAATCTCAACAATTTAAAAATTCCAACTTTTCGGCCATTCGAACATTTCCAAGGAGACAACCTTAATTATTGAATTATCACAATTCATTAAAATGTCTTTTCTTCAGACTCATTTCCCATGTCGTATATAAACCACACAATTTCAATACAAAACTATCCTTCAAAAATGGATTTTCCTTTTCTATTAAGCTCATCAATAATATATTAATAGGGACATAACGTTGGAACTTTTAAAATATATTATATCAGTAATCGAAAAATTTATATTTAGACGTTATTTTAGTTTGAAATAATGTAAATAAACAGAGCCCTAATGTATTCCATAGTAAGCAAGCCATATTGAAATATTAGGTATATTTTGTAATAATATAACAGATAATGTATTATTATATTTAATGGATGAGAATTATTCAATAAATTTTTATCTACAGAACAGTTATCGTATATTAACTTGTGGTTTTGAAAATACCATTGATTATTAATACAGGTCTTTAAGTAAAAAGTTTAAATGTTAACCTCACGTAATTCTGATAAGGGAATATCTTGTGGTTACCCTTCACAGGACTAGGTTCCAACAATTTCTATTTTTATAACAAGCCTTTTTAGGGTTTTCGAAGGTGTTTTCGAAGGCCCATCAATAAAACGATGTTCGCTTAACGGGCCTGAAATGTGCAACATAAAAAGCTGTCAGTCTTGGGTCTGTCTGTTCGAAATTCCAGGGAAACGTTCCACTGATACAATTCTCTAGTTCTGACCAATCCCTAACCTTCTCATGTATGTATATAAGAAACAATATGTTAATGATAAGGTTCAGGAGTTCATCATTATTATACCAAATAGTCGAAGGACACTCAAGGAAATAAGTTCTACACAGTATGTCATACAGTTTGTATAATCTCCTTTTTTTTTTTTTATTTATCACCACCAGATCGGTCTGGTGGGCCTTACATGGTTAATGTAAGAGGTACATTTTTTTTTTAACAATTAGTTATGGGGGGGGGACATAGTCTCATACAAGATATAATTATATAGATAACTATATAAAATGTTATAAATAAAAAAAAAATTAAGATAAAATAAATAGATTAAAATAAAATTCTGAATAAAAGATAAAATTAAAGTAAAAGAGAAAAACAATGACATTTATAGATTTAACAAAATAAATAATTGACTTCTAATGGGAAACAAAGAGTGAATTTAAGAAAAATATGAAGAGAAAAAAAAAAGAAATTAAGATAAAATAAATAGATTAAAATAAAATTCTGAATAAAAGATAAAATCAAAGTAAATGAGTAAAACAATGACATTTATA
>NW_027105331.1:188782-199936 GCF_000696795.3 Halyomorpha halys
TTAAAATAAAATTCTGAATAAAAGATAAAATCAAAGTAAATGAGTAAAACAATGACATTTATAGATTCAACAAAATAAATAATTGACTTCTAATGAGAAAAAAAGAGTGAATTTAAAATAAAGATGAAGAGAAAAAAAAAAGAAATTAAGATAAAATAAAATTTTACACTAACAATAACAGAACTGATAACTACAGAATTTATAACTGGGTGTCCTCCAACAGTTTGGGCCTGTCTTCGGGTTATGGTTGGGTTTCCCAAGTTGTAGGTCACTGCTCGTTTAACTGTAACTGGGAGTGGAACTTCATGAAGCTTTTTATAATCCTCTATTGTCTCTATTTGTAATTTCCGATGCAAATGGCTGTTTCTAACAAACCAAGGAACATCCACTGCAATTCTTAGGATTTTATTTTGAAGAGATCGTAATTTTTTCCTTTTCGTAAAGGATGCCGCTCCCCAGACTTCACAGCCATACATCAGGAGTGGCCTGAGAATTGTTTTAAAAATAAGAATAGCTGTTTCTGGTTTTAATTTGGATTTTCTATTTAAGATAAGATATAGCATTATCGTCTTCTTCAACCCAATAAAGTATATCTACTATGGTTCTGTACTGTAACTAACATTTATTTACAAAATTTAATTTAGTTGTTTGAAAACAGTTGAGCATGGATAGGAATCCAGTAATGGTATATAGGGCTGCTATAAAAAATATCATAAGGCTCTATATATGATTTAACTTGGAATTGTTTATTAGCTATGGCCAATGAAGGAGGGCATCCTACTGTTTTACGTGTAATGTCCGAAAAAAACTAATGGCTTCTCTGGTTCAGTCGTTTCGATTTAGGCGGAATGAGTTTAAATATTTAAAATAACTAAACATCTCTTTATGGAATAAATATGTTTTTGTTTAGAATGAACAGATGGGGTATGTAATATAAAATCATTCATTATATTATTTCAAATTCTTGAGACAAGGTAATTATTTATTAAATAAATCAAAAATTCGTATCCATTTTTGTCTCAACAATTTATTTTTCACCAGTCCAACGTTTCGCCCATTCTAGCCATCCTCAAGGACATCTTCAATACAATTCCTACCTCACATTAATTTAAAGTTTCTTTTGCAGGCTATTCTGCCCAGGTCATTTTCTTTATTATAAGTTAAAAGCCTATTTATATAATATAAATGGTTTGTTATATGGTGGTGTATTAATTGTTCATAATCTTATATAGGAAAATTAAATGTTAATGATTTTAAATTTAAAAAAAAAAATAGGCTTTTAACTTATAATAAAGAAAATGACCTGGGCAGAATAGCCTGCAAAAGAAACTTTAAATTAATGTGAGGAAGAAATTATATTGAAGATGTCCTTGAGGGTGGCTAGAATGGGCGAAACGTTGGACTGGTGAAAAATAAAGTGTTGAGACAAAAATGGATACGAATTTTTGATTTATTTAATAAATAAAATCATTCTTAAAATTAATGTTTTCTTTTTCTTTAAAGGGAACGCGCGCTAGTTATAATCCAACTAAGTCATAACTTGAAAAATACCTGTAATAAATCAAAAAATCGAAGTCTAATAAATGTAGATTACTTTTTATAAATAAAGTATTATGGTATAATGAAATTAGTTAAATTTCAACACGCGTGAGAATTTTTTAATCTTGCGCCAAGAATCGAACCGATAATTTGATGGACTCACGCCAATAATTTATTGCACGCAAACAGATATTAAATAGATTTGCCTGTCAGAAACCCTCCCCCATTTATATTATAACATACTTATGTAATCTACTACATATAAGTCAGAAGAAATTAGAAATATCATGACCGACTTTCCTGAAAAAAAAAAATTACCAAGTAACATTTTACCACATAAAAGGGCACAGTTAAGTTAACGCATTGCCTATTTGCATATCCAATACAATGATCGTCATATTAACCACCCACCGAGTGAATATATAATTATAGTTATAACATTGAGCATGCGTGTGGATAAGTATGTCCGGGAGCATGTCCCTAGCGCTTGTCTGGGCCACTCCAGAATATTTTTAAATAAGAAATATTTAGAAGTAAAGAAGAAATAAAATAGTAATTAGTATTAAAATTGAATATTGTTTTAACACGTAGACGATACGAACTGCTAAAATCCCAACCTGTGTACATTTCAGTTGTCTTTCAGGAATCCGTTCGGGACCAAGGATTTTTTATAGTAAATTAATTTAGCATATAAAAGGTTTTTTTAGTGTATTTATTGCTATTTACAACAGTACATCCATTAAATTTGATTTTAGTACATAACAGAGTGATACAGGTGTGAAGAGAAACTACCTATTGGTAGCACTTTAATGACGTTTTTATATTAGCAGGTCTCATGGCCATCTTCTTTTCAGGTACCCTTGAGAATATTCAAGAATGGAAGACGAAGCAAGGTTAGACAGAACTGGGCTTGGGTGAATAGGGAGTTTATAATGGAAGGTATAGTATTTGGTTTGAGCTAGATCGGTTACATACGGACCATTAAGGTCTTTATGTATGATTTTATTTGTGACAAAGTAAGGAGCATTGAGGATTTTGGATTATAAGGATTGGATACGAGAGGAATTCGAAGGTTTAGTGAAGCCCCAAAGCTCAACTCCGTATGTCCAGATAGGCCTTATAATTGTCATGTAGGTCAGTCTTTTGTAATGTATTGGAAGTTTAGACCGTTTGTCTGGTAAGTGCTGTAATAGTCGGAATCGACGGGCAGTTTCCTGTTTTTTCAATTTTGTGTGAGGATTCCAGGTTATTCGTTTGTCCAGGTGTAGTCCAATGTAGCCGATCTGTTCTACAAGGGTAAGAGCAACATTATTAAAGGATACTATAGGGCAGTATGTCGGCTTACGACGAAGGGTAAGGTGATGTGATAAGATTTGTTGGGATTTATTTTGATCCTCTAATTACGGCACCATTCTTCGAGGGTTGCAATATGTGATTGGAGAGTTAGGGATGCATTTAAGGGTTATCATTGACAGCAAGCACACATATGTCATCAGCGTAAATGGTGAGGATAGTGTTAGGATTGGTTGGGATGTCAGCTTTATAGACTGTGTAGTGGATGGGACCGAGGATACTTCCTTGAGAAAAACTAACGGTCTGTGAGAAAAGGGGTGAATAGGAACCATTTTGGTTAAATTTGAATAATATATTAGTGAGAAAGGAACAAATAATGAGAAAGTATGTAGAAGATAGGAATTCACGGAGCTAGTAATGCAGAGCCGGGTACCAGACTCGATCAAAAGCCTGTTCTACATCGAAAAAGGGTCACATAGCAGTACATTCCGCGCTCAAAAGAAGACGAGACAACGTCCACCACACGATGACATTACTGGGTAGTGGTGTGAGATGTTCGGAATCCAAACTGGTGATAGCGTATAAAAGTAAATTTCGTTTACGATTCATGTACCTATACTTTTTATACATAAATAATTGACCGTATTAATTTAAATTATGAAGAAAATGGTCAGGGATGCGGTCACAAGAAAACCAAAATAGTTAAATAGTTATTACTATATAACAAATAAATGGTTATTAACTATTTTTGTTTTCTTGTGATCGCATACCTGACCATCTTCTTCATAATATTAATAAGTATTTTATTTTCACTGACTCAATAAATTTATTAAGAAGAATGAAATCACCCCTTATTTCCTAAATGAAAATTAATTCTATTAACGCAAGTTGTTTAGAAACTCTCTGCTTTACACTGAATTAACCAGAGTAGTTAAAACACATAAACGGAAGCCGAACGCTAATTCTTAAGGGTATATGACGTCACAATATATTGGTTATTGTGAAAAATTAGGGTCAACAAACTTAATTGTACGAAAGTTTGTTAGCTATCCTGACAGCGAATGACGAAGAAGAGAAGTTAAGATAGTGCTAAACCGACTGATAAACCTAAGTCCAATACGTATATGGGAGGATTGCATTCTTACTAAACGTGTATATAGTTTTTGACAGGGTGCAGTGGAAAGAGACAAACATAGTATCGTGTCTAAACCCGGTTTAACTTTGTTATATTATTATTTAAAATATAATTTATTAAACATAAGAATATATTTTTAAAAACTTCAACTTATAAAGAACTTTTAACAATTAATTTTTGCCCAGCAATATTCTCTTGTTGTTTATTTGAATTAATTAAATTTAAGTCTCAAAGCACTCTTTATTATTACTTTAATAGCTCAACGTTGTGGCCAATCCGCCAATTGGCCAATTGTTAATTTTTATCAATGTTAAATAAAAAAGGTTATGACTAATAATTTAACATACCTTAAACATATGTTTACACCTCATCATCCAATTATTAAAAAATTCTTTGAAGGCTTTTCTGCCCTGGTCTTTAATTTCAGTCGAATTACCCTATGAAACAATAAAACAATAGGGCATGATGATATGTCTAATTACCAATTTTTAACTATTCCATTAATTTTTAAAACTATTAATTACAGTTTAACTTAACATTATTATGACTTTCTTATCAACACAATATTTGATATACACAATACAATATTCAACAGGTCATTACAACATTAGGTCAAGCTTATTATTGATTTATTTCAAAATGTATTTTGGTTTAAATTATTATTTATTTTATTATTAGAATTCATATAAAAGTTAATTGTAAATAGTAACATAAAATGTATCTATATTTTACATAAATTAATTTTGCATAAAATCTCTGCAGAGTATAGGATCAAATTTCTAGTGTCTGTTTTAAAATTCACCGTATAATTAATGTTATCTGATATATATATAAATATACTCAAGTATTTTTATTTTGAACGTATTCTTTTCTTTATGTAAAATTATTGTATTGTCAAAGTCGAATTTGTGTTGGTTTTTAGCTCTTTGTTTTATCAGAGCTGTGTTGATATATTCCATCACTCTACAAATGCTTTGTTTCACCAATATATAGCCGGACAATTTAAACAAGTAATTTTATATAGCAATGCTAATTAATTTTTTTGTATCTATTTTATCCTTCAATTTACTATAATAATTATTAATATTATAGTTGAATCTGTAACATAAGGAGTATTCATCAACATCATAATCTTCAAATGATTTGTGTATATCTTCAGATAATTCTTTTATGTAATTGAATCCATGAAATTGCTTTATTATTTATTATTTTGGTATCTGTTCCATATTTAGAATTTTTATATTATATTGTATAAAAATTATACAATATAATATAAATTTATATTATAATGTATATAAAGGTTTATATCCCAATACTAGAAAATTGGGATGTAAACCTTAAAAATTCTAAAAATAGAACAGATAACAAAATGATAATTAATAGAGCAATCAATAAGAAATTTTATCTTGTATATTAATTTTTAAGGATCATTACCAGTGATGCGGCGAGAGAGATGCGCTGGGATCTCTTGAGCTCTGCTCTACCCCTCACACGTGGGGGATAGAGTGGGCTCAGGGATCCTCAGGTCGATTATGTAAATATTGTATATATTATTTTATCATTATGTTATTTTTTTATTTATTTGTCATACAGATAGTTTGATTATGTTCATATTGTCTATTCTTTTGTTTGTATATATTTTAAGAGAGTTTTTTTTTTTTTATTTTTTTTTTTTTTTTTTTTTTTATTTTAGTATGTATGAGATCATTCATCACTTTTACCTATTGCCCACAACTGTGTGGCAGATTGTAATATCTATCAATAAATAAATCTATCAAAAAAAAAATTTTTTTAAGGATACAAATTTTGCAGAAATATTTTTAATATCTTATTTTTTACTATATTTAATTTACTAGTATCGGTTATTCTTATCGCTTTATTTATATGATTGTTAATTACATTATATTTCTTATGAAATGGATGGCAACATTATTTTTTTTATCAATTTTATGAGGACCAAAAATCTTTTTTACTAACACGGGTGCTACTTGAAATACAAACATAACGTGGATGACCTTTGTTGGTACAACTATAGAGTTTAAATTCGCTTGTAGACCAATGAATCAACAGTTTGAGCTCAGCCAGTCCCTCAATGTGATTTGAATAACCTTTCCTAGGATGGATTTTATTACGACCTTCCCCTGATTCTCAAGAGTTAGTCCTTGAAAGGCTCCGGGAAGATCATGGTCGGGTTGGTCAGTTGGTTACTTCGTCATTCTCCACAACTGGTTTCTCCTATCTATGCTCTTAAATGAAGCTTTCAGAATGTTTCAATTAGTTTTCCTTGTCTGGTTTTAAATCCAACGATTATCACTCATTTAACATCATTCTACACTGATAAACATTTTATTTTTTTATTTGTTGCTATTTACGACTGTAATTGAAAATCCATCGAGTGAATATGATGTAAGATCAAAATGGAGGCATGTAGAGGCACTACCCATTGGTATCATATTTCTACACTAGAAGGTCTGGATGCCAACTTCTATTTTTGCGCTTCGAAGGAATGTTAGGAATAGAAGAAGAAGCTAGGTTAGAAACTAGATGGTTAGGAAGTTTATAATGGAAGGATTGATATCTGGTTCGGATTAGTTCAGTTACATACGAAATATTAAGGTCTTTAAGTATGATTTTATTTGTAATAAAATAAGGAGCATTGAGGATTTTACGAAGGATTATGGACTGTAAGGATTGGATACGAGAGGAATTCGAAGGCTTAGTGGAGCCCCAAAGCTCAACTTCATATGGCCTTATTACCGTCATGTAGATCAGTCTTTTGTAATGAATTAGAAGCTTAGACCGTTTTTCTACTAGTACTGTAATAGTCGAAATCAACGTGAAGTTTCCTGTCTTGTGTGAGGATTCCAGGTTAAACGTTTGTCCAGATGTAGTCAAAGGTAGCCGATCTGTTCTACAGGGGTAAGAGCAACATTATTAAAGGATACTGTAGAGCCGTCAGTAGGTTTACGACGAAAGATAAAGGTAATTTGATGGGATTTATTTTGATCCTCCCTTTACGATACCATTCTTCCAGAGTTACGATGTGGGATCTAATAAACATAAAATGTTTTTTATTTTTTTTTATTTTTATTTTGTGCTTTATAAACTTATCTGCAAGTTCCTCTAACTCAATTCAGCTCGCAATGTATTATAGTGTTTTATTTAGTTCAAAATAATTATCAATATGAATTACTGATGACTGGGATGACTCTGTACAAATTATAAAACTTTGAAAATACAAAATAAATCCCAAAGATAACGTTGTTGTGAGGAAAAGAAACGTTATTTGAAAAAACAAACAAATCTATGAAAAAAGATTTAATTCAAACACTAATTAAAATTTATTTCCTTGTTTCCTTTGAATATATTTATTGCAAGATTAATAAAATAGGAACAAAAATAAAATCGCCCTGGTACTTTGTAAGGAAGTACTGTTACAAGACCAACGGTTGCGCAAGGAGGTAATTTGGTCAGAATAACGTTCGACTGCAAGATTTTTACCTAATTAAGGGTATCCGCTTAATGAGGCTGGAAGGACTCCGGAGAGCTCCACGCACGGCTACAGTGAAACAGAAAATAAGAGTTTTTACTTATCTAAAAATGAAAAGATTAATTTAAACTTAAAATAAGGAGGTAAGTGGATAATGAGTGTTGTGTTTACCAAATCCGATTTTTTAAATTTTTATACAATAATATTATTCGAAACTAAGACTAGAAACAACTGTTCTTATATTTAAAACAATCCTCAGGCCACTGCTGATGTACGGCTGTGAAGTCTGGGGAGCGGCATCCTTCACGAAAAGGAAAAAACTACAATCTTTTCAAAACAAAGTCTTAAGAATCGCAGTTAATGCTCCTTGGTTCATAAGAAATAGCCAATTGAATAGTGAATTACAAATGGAGTCAATAGAGGATTATATCAAAATACAGTTCATGACGTTCCACTCCCAGTTGCCGACAGTTAAAGGAGCAGTGACCTACAACCTGAGAAACCCAACCTCAACCCCAAGACTGAAGCCCTGGCTGCTGCAGGACATTCTTTTATAAATTTTTAATAAATATAAAATTAATTCATAGTCACACTACCTGTACTTATTATTTACTTATTATTATTCATTTTATTTATTCATTATTATTTTTTTTTTTTCTCTTTTCTTCTCTCTTCCCTTTTTCAAATTAACTTGTTTCTTTTTACTATTGCTTGTTTTATTTAAGTGTATCAATATCATTATTTTTTTGTTATTAATTTTACTTTCCTCTTTTATTAAGAAGCATTATTCTTATCTATTTATTTTATTATTATTTTCTTTTCTTTTAATAAGAACATTTGATATAGTTAGGGGTGTCATTTGCATGACTATACCCCCTTATAATGAACTGTTAAAAAATATATATATAATATAAGTTATATCAATCATGTAAGGCCCACCAGGCCGATCTGGTATAAAAATAAAATAAAAAAATACAATAATATTTCCACATCATTTAAAAATCAGTTCACACGTTTTTTCTTCACCCTAATAATTATTTTTATTTTGAGTAATTATTGTATTTATTATTTTTTTTTTAAGAACATTATTTACATGAGTAATGAAAGTAGAATTGTATCAAGGCCAACTTGTATCGACTAATTGAGAAGGTAAATCATATGGACGAACCTTTTCATTAATTAGTCAGTGTCTTAAATGGTCGTTCTAAATTCTAGCCGATAACAGAATTCAAAAGTATTCTCACCGAATAAGGCATGATATGAATTAAAAATCACAAAATTGCATTAATGCAGATTCGATATATTCAATATCACTTCAAAGGATTTTTATCCTTTAGTGATTTGGCGAAACATTGACTGGTTAGTTTTCAACTGCAATTTCAGTGACTAAAAGATTTGTTTCAGTGCTCTGGGTACGATATAAAAGAGTATAACTTCGGCTCCTATGGAGCATTAGCGAGAACTTTCGGACATGTGTGTAATATTTTTCTACCTCGTATTACAAAAAAAAAAATGTGATTGAAATCAGTAATTTTATGCCCCTAAGTAGAGATTCGAATACATAGCTGCGTGATATGTATGTTGGTGGATATCAAATGTTCCAAAGCAAGAAGAAGAAAATATACTTTTAAAAATATATAAATGTATCAAAATTTATTAAATATTGAATCAAAATCAAATTTTTAGTCTTATTACCTTACAGTGTACCCCAAACTTAAGGACTTCTAAAGCTAAAATCAAGTCAAGCAAGCACACCACTTAGTAAAATACAAAGTAATAGACGAAATAGTCTCAAACAGAAAGGGGAATTTCAAATTGTTCCCTAACTTGATTCAATAATTTTTTAATGGGGAACTATACGAAATTTTTTTTTAATAAAGTGTGAATTTTATATATGTGTGTGTTCGCGCGCGTGTGTGTGCGTTGTGCCTTGAGATGAAATAAATGACCCCTATTTTATCTAACCTACAATGTGATAACCGTATCAATGCAATAACCTATAACTAATCTCACGTATCTTCTAACCTACTTTATCAGTCTTATGATTAGTGACTTCTTCAAATTTCTTTTTTTTTTCAAACGCTAACACAACTTACTTAATTTTCCCAAGTTTCGACACCAGTTTAAATACTTAGTAAAGCAAAAATAAGAAAGAAATAGACGGGAAGTGAACACTGTGAATGCTTGAATAATACTGTATTTTATTTTACTTTCCACATGGGTTATCATCTGGTATAACAATGGTTGTTTGATAATAGTACTTATCCTATACACTACTTATCATACTATAATAACATGCTAATGTTTATTTCTTTTTTTTCTTAATACTTATAAAAATATCAACATATCAAACATATCACGTGACTCAGATTTAGAGCAGCTAAACTAACCACTGGATGCTAACTACACAAAAATTATCCAAAATGAAATCTTAAAAGTTTTTTATAGTCAATCAAAGTAAAATAGGAAAAATTTAGAGGATTAACTCACGATGATTTTTTTTTTTTTTTTTAAATCATTTATTTATTGCTATTTCCAACTGTACATTATAATACATTTAGTAAATTCGATCTCAGTTATAATGGAGTGTTACAGGCGTGTAGAGAAATGACGTTTTGCATTAGTAGGTCTCGTTGCCATCTTTTTTTCAGGTGTTTTAGAGGATTGTCAAGAATGGAAGAGGAAGCAAGGTTAGAAACTAGTTGGTTTGGGTAGTTAGGGAGTCTATATGGAACATTAAGGTCTTTATGTATGATTTTATTTGTGACAAAATAAGGAGCATTGAGGATTTTAGAAGGATTTTGGATTGTAAGGATCGGATACGAGAGGAATTCAAAGGTTTAATGGAGCCCCAAAGCTCAACTTCGTATGTCCAGATAGGCCTTATAATTGTCATGTAGATCAGTCTTTTGTAATGAATTGTAAGTTTAGACCGTTTGTCTACTAAGTGCTGTAATAGTCGAAATTAACGTGCAGTTTCCTGTCCCGATGAAATTAAAGATTTTTTATTGATCTTCAGGTAATTTTTCAATCATAGCTAAGTTTTTCATTAAGGAACTTGGGCCAGAGGGCTTGATAATGAAGAAGAGGTGGTAGTCAACAACACCCCACGCCATTAATTACCCACACGGCTATTCATATACATATACAATGTATTCAATAATAATGTAATGATATTTTATGGAAAACCAAATAAATGAATACTTATCTTCATAAGTCTACTAAATGTAAATAAATACTTTTTAATTGTAAATTTGTAACTTTCTCATTTTTGTAATTGTAACTTTCTGAACATTTCAATTGTAATCTACTAACTTTATAAACCTAGTGGTCGAAACACTTTAAAAAATACATATATACGTATAGTCTTGAGGATCATATTTCGAAAACAACTCCTTAAAATATTATATATTTGAATGGTAACAATATTTTATAAATATAAAGATGTGTAATTGGTAAACTGGTAAATCAAAGACGCTAGGCCTTTGGAAAGGAAATTCAATAATCATAGTTTAAAGGACTCAAATAACTTTAATTAATATAAATATCTTTGGATCATTGCCTTCAGTAATTATTCTGGCATCCCGAATTTACCACAGGTATTTGCATATACATATATATATAAGAATAAGATGGAAATATGTAAAAACTTATAGCCAACGTTTCTATCTAATAAATTGTGGAATGAAATTTTAAC
>NW_027105331.1:199986-201615 GCF_000696795.3 Halyomorpha halys
TATATATATATATGAATCCGCGAAACTTGTTTTTTTTTACTCAAGCTACCTCAAAACCTGTAAGCCAGTCTAAAACTTGAATTAGAAATTTTTCACGATAACAATATTTCCACTTAAATATTGGAACCTGGTTATTTTTAAGAAAGAAATCTCTAAGGAAACAGCAAGATTTTGAAGTCTTTCCCACGATTATTTTCTGAAGTCATCATTAAGGAGTTAGTAGAGCTTTAACACATCATCAGGGGGTAATAAGAGAGCCGCTGGGTCAATTCTCATGATGCAAGGGTCATTTTTGTTTCGAGAGACCTCAATCATTTTTGGATTCTGTCATTTTTTTGACCATCCCACAGATAAGTGCAATCACATAAACACTCAATTTCATATATCATTATTTAGACATTCAGTCATACACCTTTCATATTACCAATTGTTTTCAATTTTTATAGAATGTGGTTGAATCTGGCTTGAAGCAATTTTCTCCGTTGTACATTCAAAATCAATGAAATGCCAGATTTTCATAAAGCAGCTTATATTACATATAAGTCGTTTTGGATCGTATCTACTTATAAATAATTATAACCTAATGAAACGTCATTCTTATTTAATTTTTGTAAAGAAAAACAGAAGAAAACACGTCTCATGTCAAGAAATAATTAGTTGTCTAAAGAAGTTTATAAACACATTGATTGTACTTATAGGAATTCTCTTGCGTTTTATAAGAAGCTATATAAAATTTTGAATGCATGCTGTAGTCTGATGTTTATTAACTATTAAGAGTTAAAGTATAAGAAGATGGCCAGGGTTGCGGTAAAAAAAAAAGAACAAATAGTTCTCATATTATTTTTCATTTTTAGTCATACTTTTATGACTACTTCCTGTATACGCGACGTATTTGAAATAGAAATATAACCGTTAAACGGCTGGCCACCTCCCCTCCCCTTTACGCTCCCGATTTAGTGTCACCTTCTTTTCAACCTTACGCTTTGAACAGGTAGGTCGTCCTGATTTGTTCTTTGCTCATTTATTGTCATTTAATATCATTATTATCGTTTTTATTTATATTTATTTTTCCAAGACGTTTATTTAATCTCTACTCTCTTCTTAATTTTTTTTGTTTTATATACATCTCCTGTACTTTTTTAACTGTATATTTTATGTATTTAAAAAAAAAAATATTCTTACCATTGTTACTTATTTTTTTATTCTCATCATTGTTTATTCAGGTTTATTTTGTATTAATATTATTTTATGTCTTCCTTCCTTTTATTTATATGTAATTTCTTATCACTTTATTTTTACATTATATTTATCCTAGCTCAAATTAACTTATTGTGGTAAAATGTTTTTAGTTGTTTTTTTTGTGTTTTATAGCCCTGATGAAGCCCTGCAAAGTGGGGCGAAACGTCGGACATTAAAATAGTTATAAACTATTAGTTCTTTTTTTTACCGCAACCCTGACCATCTTCTTATATTTAAGTTTTCTCAGCCTCCACTGGCTCACTACCAGTGATACGGCAAGAGGGATGCGCTGGGATCTCTTGAGCTCTGCTCTACCCCTCACACGTGGGGGATAGAGTGGGCTCAGGGATCCTCAGGTCGATTGTGTAAATATTGTATATAGGAGTGTAA
>NW_027105331.1:201910-211392 GCF_000696795.3 Halyomorpha halys
TATATATATCGCAGTGCTCACAATAATCCTAAATAGCCTGCAGTTCTCATCAAAAGTTTACAAAAAATCATGAGAGTATGTTATTTATAGTGCAAAAGTGATTTCTTGAACATTGAAAAATATATAGAACATTTCAATACAGTGAAACCTGTATAACTGATATCTCAAGGGACTTATGATATTTTTTTACTTAATAAAACTTTCCATCTAGCCAGTTTTCCAAATAGGCAGGTTTACAATAACGCTTGCATTTAGAAAGGTTCCCGCTAAGAAAAACAAAGTGTACCGTTTATCTTTTATAGAAGGGAAATTATTAATACAAAATGCATATTTTATGTGTTTTATATTTACTAGGGGGGTGGGGGAACCTCATTTTACAAATTATACTTCTTTTCATTTAATTGTACGACTTATTGTTTAGGCTGTATAACTATAATTTACATGTAATCTGTAGTTCAGAATTTTTTTTTTCAATAAAGTGTAATAAATATAAATATATTGTTTTTCCTTTTCTTTTTTAACTTTTCCGGCTTTTCAATTCGCCACCTATTTCGATGTTTTTCTAAGTGTTCAGGGTTTAAAAAAAAAAAAAAAAAGAAAAAAAAAGCTACAACCCACGAAGGGTCAGGGGTTCAGTACTTTGTAAGGGTTGTGTAAGGAGGTGATCACGCTCGACCACCAGATTTTTACCCAATTAAGGGTACCAAATTTATGAGGATGGTTGGAACCCACAGGGTTGACCCACGGCTACAGCATAACCGAAAACAATATTCTTCCCAGCTCGGGTATTCAGGATTTATGTTTTCAATTCGCTGAGAGCGTAAAATAATATATTATATGGTGATCACTAAACAAATTTTTACAATTATATATTAGAGAGATTTACTTTTATTTTTGAAAACAATACAAAAGTTATGGCTTAAAAAAATCAGTTACATTGGTCTGTATTTGAGTTATACGAACTTTAAGATGTTTCTGGATGATATAAATTTGATCGAATATTTCATCAAAATATTTATGGGAGGTTTCGAATTTGTCTGTCAGCTGTCACGCGACAATTCACTATCAAAATTTGCTTCAATTTATCAGTGGTTTTTAACGAATAGCCTTTCGTTTCGGTATTTGAATTAATTTTACGCACTTTTTTATCGTACAAAACCTTGGATAGTGCTGAAGAACAAACCATGTGCAGATTAAATTCAGATATTTATAAAGAACCGTGTCGCAACTTGTTTAAATCTTATAAATTGTCTTGCTCATACAGGCTGTTGAGCTACTTAGTTCCAATGATAGAGGTAAACATTACGAGGGCTTAATAATTCTCTTTTACAGAGGTATTTCAATACAAAGGTGTCGGGACCTCATTGCAATTATCAGCAGTAGAGATTTCTCAAATATCCAGAGTCCACTTCAGTAATAACTGTAATATGTTTTTCAATGGTGAGAAATTATAGGATAATTGCAAGTCTCTTACAACGATTATCAGTAATGATAGATGAATCAGCAAGTAGATCTTGAATCGCGATACGCCAATTGGAACCAAAGTGTATTCTATCAAATACCGAGCTTTCAAAAACATAAAAACAAAATTTTAACGATAAGAAAATTACTGAATTATCAAGTCTGGGTAAATAAGTCAGCAATGCTAGTGAAAAATCTGAGAAGTTTTACTACACGCCCGGTCAATCCAGAAAATACGGCATGTGAATTAGAGCATCTAGAAAACCCTAGGGGTAAGAACGGTTAGAGGCGTCCTTGAGAAACAATCATGTCTGCATAATGGAGGATGACCGCAGAGCAATTGAGATTTTTGAAACCACGAGAACAGCATGGCGGTGATTACATACTGTGGCTGGATAGAAATCAGAAGTTCTCCAAAAAAGATGAGAATGATTTTAGAACGGGAAAAGAATCAAATGGTGGTTCTTCCTACACTCCCTGGATTAAGCAAACGACAGAACATCGTAAGGTACGAATAAAAAAAAAAAAAAAAGTTTTTAAAATTAACACTAAATTAAATATGTACCGCTACAATCCATGAATAATTAAAGGTGCAGTACATTGTAAGGAAGTACTGTTACTAGAGCAACTATTATACAAGGAGGTGATTTAGTCATTACGCTCGATCGCCAGATTTTTACCCAATTAAGGGTACCCTCTTTATGAGGCTGGGTGGACCCCAGTAAGGCTCCAGTATCCACAGGGATGACCCACGGCTACAGTGTAACAGTAAATAATTATCTACCTAGCCGGATTCAAAACTGAGTTCTTGAAGTTGGTAGTATTGTGTCTTACCACAGTGCCACTGCGCTCCCCAAATAAAAAGTTTATGATAAAAAATAAGAATACATGGAATTTATAATTCAAAAACTATTTCTAACCTAAAAGAAGTGAATAGAAAATTATATAATTATTTGTCTAATAATTCTTAATTAATTGATAAATTATATAATTTCCCGTTTACCTTTGATTCGCGATAAACTGTTTTTAAAATATAGATTTCAAATATGATTATTTTTTTTACCATGATCCTTTTATTTGGTTTAGTTATTCACATCGCACTATGTTTTGTCGTGCTTAAGGCACAGAATAATGGAAGAATCACCATTTTATTCTTCGATATATTGAGTAAATATATGTGCACGTGTGTTTTATTTCTTGAATAATTTTTTATTTGTTAGTAGAAAATTATTTACTCGATCTAGCCAAAAATCTGGTGCCGTGCGCGCATCACACAACTTTTACTTACTAACCTAATTACGTCCCCAAATTTTGTGTAGGCCAGTGAGCTCCCGTTGAAGTTATCACTATTTTTGTGATTTTAAAAAAAAAGACCGGAAATCTCTTTTTCGTTGAACGCGACTAAGACTAGGACAAGATTCATTGCTGAGCGCACCTAATAAAACTTTACATTTTTGAAATTCTATTAGAAATCCTTGGACGGAACCTCTTTAAATAAGAAGGAAACGGTCGGGGGTGCTGACAAAAAGGAACATAAAGTAGTTTTCAACTGTTGCCGACGTTTCGTCCCACTTTACAAGGCTTCATCAGGACTTAAAAAGATAAAAAAAAAAATAAAAATAAGTTTACAATGTAAGATAATGAGATGACAATAATGTAAACTTAGATGGGGTTAAAAATTAAGTAGACAAATATACAAAAATGAACAAAAATATAATTTACATCAGTAAGTATATATAGAAAAGAAATATCATAGAATATTAGATTTATAATGAGCAGGAGACGTAATAAAACGTAAAAATAGAAAAGTATCTATAGCAGAAATAAAAAACAAAAATTGTACACACAATAGTACAAGAGCAGGGAAGAAAAAAAAGGCAGTTATCTCACCCCCATTTTTTATTACTTTAAGAAAACTATGTATAATTACTAGTGAAACTGATGAGTCTGACAAGTATAGGTAGAGGGATTAAAAAATGGTGGGTGTTTCAAAACCTTAAAAATACATTAATTTTTCATTCGGAGCTCAATATCTTAAAAACTGCCATCAACACTAGAAAATCTTAAGCAACATTATTTAAAGGAGAGTAAATTTGCTGAAATATGAGCCATAATAGAGCTATTTATGTCTAATAGTTCTAGAGATATAGCCTTTTAAAAAGCAACATTTCATAAAAATGTACTGAAATATCAGTAGTTAGTGAATCTATTTTGAGAAAACTATATCTCAATAACCATTCGACGTACAAATGTCTAGTAGCACTCAAATTAAAGCCAAATAATAGTACTATAAAGTAGTTTATGACCTTTACCTTCGTAGGAGTAGTAGTTTTAATATTTGTTAAAATAAATTGATTTATAGTTGTTCGGACAATAGGTTTGATTTATGAAAAACTTTATTTCAGAAAACATTGGACCTACAGATGTCTGCCAGCATTCAAATTAAAGCTAGTTAAATTTTTATCTAGTCAAACGTTTATCTTTGTTGGAGTAGCAGTTTTTATGATATTTGACAAAATAAACTCACAAAATGTTAATTTCTAGTTGTTCGTATAAAATGTCGGTTTTTCAAAAAATGTATCTCTAGACCCATAAGACGCACATATGTCTACCAACACTAAAAATAAAGGAAATTTAACTTTCTATAAAGTAGTTTAAGACACTTATCTTCGTAGGGGTAGTAGTTTTTATGATATTCACATATGAATATAAATTTGGCAAATGAAAATTTGTCCGAACAGCTATAAATCAATTTATTTTAGCAAATTTCATGAAAACTACTACTCCTAAAAAAACATACGTCATAAGTTACTTTATAGCTCATAAAACTAGCTTTGATACGAGTGCTAATAGACATCTGTAAATCAAATGGTTTTTGAGATACGGATCTTTCAAAATAAATTCACTAACTACAGATCTTTTACTACGTCCCATACAACATTTTTATGAAATGTTGCTTTCTAAAAAGCTATATCTCGAGAACTTTTGAACGTAAATAGCTCTATTAGGGCTTACAGTTTAGCAAATTTACTCTACTTTAAATGATGCTCTCTTAGATTTTCTATTGTTGTTGATAGTTGTAAAGATATAGAGCTCCGAATAAAAAATAAATTATTTTTAACATTTTGAAACAGTCGCCATTTTTTATTTGCCCTACCTACACTTGGCTGACTTATCAATTTTGACTAGTAATTATAACTAGTTTGCAATAAGGTAATCAAAAACTGCCTTTTTTATCCTCTTGGGGTCTTGTTCTACTAAGAATAGTTCTATATTTCTCCAATATCTATCTACTTTTCTATTTTTACGTTTTATTATGTCTACTATTCTTTTATATATACTTATTGTTGTACGTTTTATTTTTATTTATTTCTATCCAATTTTATATAAATTTACACTTATATTTACATAATTTTTTACCCAACCTTAGTTTACTTTATTGCCATCTTATTATCTCATATATTCAATATATTTTTAGTTGTTTTGTATTTATTTTTTTTTGCCCTGATGAAGCTCTGGCGCAAAACGTCGGCAAATAAATAGTTAAAAACTATTTTCTGACTGTACCCCCCCCTTACGATCTCTTTCATATGCAGTTACGATCAATCTTTCTCATATAAAACACTTTAAATTATTTATAAATAATATAAGATTTAAAAGACGGACTTAAACAGAACTGAGACAAGTGAGTTTTATCCTACAAGCCATATGATGTGTTCTATTTAAACAAAATGAAATACTTTCAAATAAATAAGCATCAAAAAGCAAATATTTTTTAAAAAAATAAGCCCATTCATAGACTAAAAACAATTTTCTTATTTTGTGCCTCCATCCCCACGCTGAACCCTGAGGATGACCCTGATGATACTCCAATCAAAATAAAAAATGTTATTTCCTCCAATCAACGTTGAAAAAAGAAGATAAGTAAGTCATTATAACTAGCCATGAATTATCCAATCCCAAACATCTGACGCAATCCTTGACTGAAGATAGACTTTTTTTTCAAGTTATAAATAATGTACACTATCGTTAAATATGAATAAAATAATCAAGGACGTCTATACCCTTTTTAGTCATGGAAATATTATAATTTTTCATCGTAAATGGTTAACAATAAAATAAGACTCTTTGGACTTATAGCTCAACTGAGACAAAATTTCTTTGCTGATGCGCACTTGGTTAATCAGCGTTTCCCAAGCAGCTGGCTAATTGCATAATCGTGCAATTTCAATTTTTTATATTAAAAGCCAATTTATAAATTATATAAAACTGTTATGTTTATAGGCTTATTTGATTTTTGTACCCGCCTTCCTTTTGTTAACTTCTCATTGATTATTGTCATTTTACTTTTTTCTGTTTCCTAAAAGTTTTTCATAATGCATTATTATTATTATCATATGTATAATCCATAATACAATACAATTATATAAAAATAAAACCTTGGTTATTTCAATGTTTTGTTTTATACTTATTTAATGGTATTTATATAAAAATAAATTCAGTAAATTTGATTTAAGATCATAATGGAGTGATACTGGCATGTAGAGAAACAACTTATTGATAGCACTTTAATAATATTTCTATATTTGAAGGTCTCGAGGACATCTTCTTTTCAGGCGCTTCGGAGGATTGTCAGGAATAGAAGAGGAAGCAAGGCTAGAAACTAGTTGGTTTGGGTGGTTAGGAAGTCTATAATGGAAGTGTCGAGATGGGTTATTTTATTGACTAGATAGGATGGGACTAACGGGTAACAACCGCTATATCTCAGAGGATGGAAACCTCGTCCTACCGGGTACTATTCCAATAAACACAAGGGAGGTATGCAGACCTGGAGGGTAGCTAGCCTTAACCATCTAGTTGGTTTGGGTGGTTAGGAAGTGTCGAGGTGTGTTATTTTCTTGATTATTCTCCTTTTCCAGAAGGCCTCGATAATGCATGTTCAGTTAATGAAGGTAAGGTACTTGCCAAGGAAAATGACTAGATAGGATGGGACTAACGGGTAACAACCGCTATATCTCAGAGGATGGAAACCTCGTCCTGCCGGGTACTATTCCGAAAGAGGCGAAGGTGTGTGTAAGCCCGGAGAGTAGCTAGCCGCCGGAGCTTACGAAGGGACAACAGGTCGAGGAGAGAGATCATGTCAAGGGTGAACAAAATATAACAACTATTTAGAAATCAGGATCGGCAATAAACTGAAACTATCTCAAGTAGAGGCTGTGGATCTGTGTTCTTTTGTGATCCGAGAAGCGGTATTATCTTATCTGCTTGAGGTAGTTTCGTGCGTTATTTTGGCATTGTTTATTTATTATTTTATCGACATTGCTAAGTAATATGTATAAAAATTAATAATATGTACAAAGAATTATATTTTTTTATAAAATACAATAATATATAAATTTGAGTGCTTCAGTGAGGCTCGAGGTGCTGCGCTCTGGTGGATTGTAGTCGAACTTCTTGTTCCTCTTGCTAGAGAAGGATTGATATCTGGTTCGGGCTAGTTTGGTTACATATAGAACATTAAGGTGATTATAGATGATTTTATTTGTGACAAAGTAAGGAGCATTGAGGATTTCACAAAGGATTTTGTATTGTAAGGATTGGATACGAGAGGAATTTGAAGTTCAACTCCATATGTCCAGATTGGCCTTATTTCAGTCATGTAGATCGGTCTTTTGCAATGGGTTGGAAGTTTAGACCGTTTGTCTAGTAATTGCTGTAATAGTCGGAATCGAAGTTTCCTATTTTTAAGTCTTGTGTGAGGATTCCACGTTAGTCGTTTGTCCAGTTGCAGCTCAAGATAGTGGATCTGTTTAACAGGGGTGAGAGCAACGTTATTAAAGGAGACTATAGGGCAGTAGGTAGGTTTACGGGGAAGGTTAAAAGTGATTTGATGGGATTTATTTCAATATTTGAGTGAACTATTCTTGCTGCCTACTTTATGTTCTCTGAAGAATTCTTCTAGTGGATATTGCTTCTAATATGGTCCTTGTCTGAATTTTATATAAAGCGCTATAACGCCATCTTCCAATTTAATAAAAAATGCAGATTTGGCCCGAAATGGATATACCACCTTTCATTCCAAAATCCTTACCCATTGGTTCTTAATCTCTCATCCTTCATAATTCCTGATAAGTCTGAAAGAAGAGGGCCACGGGATCTCCTTATTAAAAGCAAAGTAGCTCCTTCCCAAGATTATCATGTATTCTAAATTATTTATTACATTTACTTATTTACTTTTTTTTAAGTCATAAATTTCAATAAATAATAAAGTAAAATATGAATTCAGGATCGTTTTTCGAAGAAATTAAAAATATTTCCATATATTTTTTATTTATTTATAGGGCAAAAAGAAAATTACTTATCTATCAAACAGGTTAATGTTTAATTATTTTTTTAATGTTGCTTTTCATATATAAAAACATTTAATGATTTTAACAATCGTGTTATTATGCCCCAAAATTGTTCAGGAAATAATTTGTAGGGCTACATCTCTAATCTGGATGGCTCCCGTATCTGAGTACCTGGTGCCTCCACTTGGTTAAAGACTGTCCTGAGAAAAATTCTTATGCTGAGAATATAATATAAATGGTCAAGACACTATACCAGAATATAATATAAAGAGAAAAACACTAATGTCGAATATTATTATGTATTATATATTTAATGGTCAATATTTCAATCCACGTTGCATTTTTTTTTTCATTTGTTGTTCTAATTTTTAATAATAATTATTTATTATCCAAATCTTGTTTAAAGTCCTGAAGAAGGATAATAAATTAATTAAATCAAAAAATAGGGAAAGAACATATTATTAAGTAGCCATTTACTAACGAAATAAATAGAGTATTAAATCGCAAAACCATTATTATAATACCTAAGGGATGATTAAGTAATGAATTAAATTATGTAACCTCAATGAATCCTTATGAAAACCTTAAATTATTAAATTAAGTAATGAATTAAAACTGAATAACCTCAAGTCATTAAGCATCTTTTTCATCCCGTCTCCCCATCATTATCCCCAAGTAGGTAAGGATCCTGAAATTATTTTAGAGAGGAGCAGAAAATAAAATAAACTCTTTATGAGTTAGCTCTCTTTAACTCTAATAAACTTTGTATTATACTTAACTTTCTGAAGTTAAGCAGCTAAGTTCAATGAAGTCAGGAATTACTGTTTTACTTGGAATACAAACCACAGTTAACGTTTGTCTGATTTACCCGAATATTTTAGGGTTTAACCTTCCTAAATAAGGAGGGCATAATATAAAACTATTATAAAATTTTTTTTTTTAATTATTTATTTATTGTAATTTACAACTGTACAAAATAATACAATAGGTAAATATGTAGTATGTTTCATATAAACTTGAAAATCTTGGGAAGGAACCACCCATTGGTGGTAATTTAAACTAGAAGGTCCAGTGGCCATCTTCTTTTCAGACGCCTCGGAGGATTATCAGGGATTGATAAGGATGAAAGATTAAGAATTAATGGGTTAGGATGGTTAAGGAGTTTGGAATAAAAAGACGCATATCTGTTTTGGGTCAAATCTGCAACGAATGGGATGTTAAGGTCTTTATGAATCAGTATAATAAAAATTAAAATTTTCTTTCTGCACCCCTCTAAATCCGTTAATGTCCCCAAAATTTACTATCCGCTAATTATCAGTCAAGTATAATATTTTCATTTCAAATATTTTCAATAACTTGTGTGAAAATCTTCTTGGTGACTTTTCATTTAAAAAGTCAATATGCCAACTTTTCAGAGTTAAGTCCCACCCTCAGGATTACATAGAAATTTAATTATTATAATATGAAATTAATTATGAATAAATTAAAATAATATTTTTTAAATAAAACCAAAAATTGTATCCAATTCTGTCTCAACACTTTATTTCTCACTAGTCCAACGTTTCGGCCATTCCAGCCATCTTCAAGGACATCTAAATATTCAACAGCTTATATTATATCTTCATTTTTAACATTTACAACCACATCATTATTCACTATATAATATAACAT
>NW_027105331.1:211477-213061 GCF_000696795.3 Halyomorpha halys
TTTGTATTGAAGGTATGTTATATTATATAGTGAATAATGATGTGGTTGTAAATGTTAAAAATGAAGATATAATATAAGCTGTTGAATATTTAGATGTCCTTGAAGATGGCCGGAATGGCCGAAACGTTGGACTAGTGAGAAATAAAGTGTTGAGACAGAATTGGATACAATTTTTGGTTTTATTTAATAAATAATTACCTTGTCTCAAAAACTTTTGAAATAATATAATTTAATTAAAATAATATAATAATGAAGGATGGGAAAGAGCCCCGAAAATTTGGCATGTTACTTTTAAATAAAAAAATCACCAGAAATATTTTTGGTGGGGTGAGTTGTCGCATCCCTTAGGGGATTATTATAAGGAAATTATAATTTTTAGAATAATTTTATATTATACCCTCCATAGAATGTTCGGGATCAAATCGCGCTTGACCTCGGAAAATTCACAGAACCGTTTTTTCTTGATAGACAACGTTGACCATGGTTTGGATTCCTGAGTTGAGTGTGGGGGAGTTTATATGAGTTAAAGAGAGCTAACATACAAGGAGTTTATTTTATTTTATTCCTCCCCCCTAAGAAATTTCTGGATCCACACCTGAATGCTCAAAGACTATAGGTTAATTAACTTTATCACTTAATCATCTCTTAGTTACTACAGTAATGGGTAATATGAAAATTGCCAAAGAAGTTGAAGCATTGCCTTTAACTGCCTCGTTACTGCATCGGCACTAGTTCGAATTCGGCCTGAGGGCCGGGTTGGTCGACTTTTATTTCGGTCCTAGATTATGAAAATTGACCCTGCCACCATAGTTATAATAGGTAACCTATAAATAACCCTCCGTATGTCAGAAATGACCAGGAAGATGATATTAAAAAAACTTGAAAATTTGAATGAGATAGCTATCTTCCAAATAAGATAAATCATGTATCATTATTCTTATACAAATTACTTTGATACGGTTAATTCTAGGAAATTAGTAACTGGAGTATTCCTACAGGGGAAAAAGAAGATTAAAATTGCCCCATACCAGCAATTTGGTGGCCTTCATTGCGGTAATTTAGTTAAGAGGGTCTTTAATTGTTCATCACAGTAATTCAGAACAAGAAAACGCTACCTTCCATCAGGGAACGGAACGAAACAATTCCACTCAAACCCGCAATAAGATGAGGACAATAGAATTGCTCTTATATAAGTTGAGCTAATAAGTCAGAAATACTTGGTGGTAGCTAAAGCAGTCCAGATCAGCTACAAGGGCATAAAGTTCTAGTTACTGCAGGCGTTCAGCTTGCCCAAAATATTAACGTTTAAATAAATCAATTGGTATCCATTTATGTCTCAACACTCTTTATTATATTAACAGTCAAACGTTTCAGCCAACCTGGCAATCCTCAAGGACAATCTTAAATATAAATTTACACAATATATAATCTTTCCAACTTCTCGAGACTGGTATTTACTGTTTAAATTAATTAATTAGTATCCAGGTAATTTTATAGCTTTTAATTATAGATCAACTTAACTCTATCACTTCTTAGATAAGAAAAAATAGTGTGTTGATAAGAAAGTGATAGTGTTAAGTTGAT
>NW_027105331.1:214104-236776 GCF_000696795.3 Halyomorpha halys
GTAACAAAATAGTGTGATTTGAACAGGGGAGAATGACCTACAAAAAGTTCACTTGCTCTAGGGCTCACTTGATTTCATTTGAGTGCTGGCAGACAGATATAAGTCTTATGTTTTTTTGAGATATAGATTTAATGAATTTACTATCACCTGATTTTTCAGTGCTATTTTTATGAAAGTTACTTTTTTAAAATCTATATATTATAAACTATTGAACTTATATATATCTGTTAGGGCTCATATTTAAGAAAATTTACTCTGCTTTAAATGATCCTCTCTTAGGTTTCCTAGTGTCGTTGGTAGTTTTAAAGATATAGAGCTCCGAATGAACAATTGATTAGTTTTAACGTTTTAAAATAGCAGCCATTTTTTATTCCCCCCTACCTATACTTGGCACTCATTATTTTTAGTTCCCAATTAAGTAATCAAAAATTGGGGTGAAATGACTGCCTTTTTTTCTTCTCTTGGGCTTTTGTACTACGATGAATATGCAGATAATAATCTGATAAACTACGGCAAAAGTAAACAAATAGTTCAGACACATTGAGTATAGAGACGGAAGAGTAGTATAACCTCGACATTGCCGTTTGGGCGTAATAAAATTGAAGGACAAGATTAAAGAAGAAATATAGTGGTATTGATAAGAAATAAGATGAGATTATATACCATCCTCGTATGGTTTTTTATTTACAAGGAATGGCGTTGTCAAAAAAAAAAAAGATAAAAAAAACTGTTTTCAAACCAATGTGGAGAAGCTTCCATAATAATAAGTATTCATATACCTTACATAAAAAAATATGTTTTTGTTTATTTTCTGACCGCACCCCTCCCCCCGACCATCTTCTCTTCATATTAATCTAGGTTCAATTATTAACACATTACAAAATTAATATTTCATCAAATAACACACACGAGCCCTCTTCCCATGGCTAAAAACCATTCTTACACAATAGGAATTTTTATGAAATCTTTTGATTCTTCATTGTCAAGATAAAGGAAATATTTTAAGAAAGTTTCACAAACGGACCAATTTCTATCATATTTTTGGTAATGTATTTTGCGTGGAGTAAAGTAATAGTCAGCGACTACCATGAAGGGTGGGAATCGGAGTGCAAAAACAAAGATCGGATAAAGAAAAGTAGAGGTCTCTTGGCAAGGCGAATCTCGGGGCCCCTCTCCGAGATATCATATTTATGATGCGAAACTAACAAAAAGTAATCAATGCTGCCAACCTGAAGAATGTTGTAGTTAATTTGGAATGCGTTCTGAAATCAAGTGATGCTAGGGGAAGTAGTTGTTAAAATCTCCCAATAATCAAGTTTTATTTTAGAGAAAAAAATTAATTATAAAGTTATTAGCTGAATTATAAAGTGTCTGTCCTTGAAGAATAAACCTAAAATATTTTGAAAGAAAATTATAATTACTTCAAAATTTTTTTTCACAGGTCACTGTATACCTAGGCAGTTGCAGTGTTTGGACTAGGATTCAATATAATTTATATTCACGAGTAAAATAATTTTTTGTTTACCTTTGAATTACTCTTAAAATGACATAAGGTATGTATTGACGTAAAACATACAATTTTAAGAATTTGACTTTGGTAAGCTATTGACAAATTAATTTTGAAGATTGTGGTTTAAAACTTTGTCAATAAATATTTTATACTATTTCTCTCTACTTAAAAACTTGGAATATGAAATTAGTTCATTTTATAATAATAAAAACAAAACTTGAAAGTCTCAATGTAGGCACAGTTCCGCAAACCACCAAAGAATGAGTAAGAACGGCAATGAACTATCATTCATTCTTCTTGTAGTTCAATTCAACGGCTCTTAGAGTATGATCTCCTTAATTTCAGACCAGCAATGATATTTTTAATTTATCAAAATTTTAGCAATTATGCATTTTTCTCATAGGTTAAATTGACAATAAAACAGAAATTATTTCTCAAGAGCTTTAGGAAACTGAAGGAAGTTTGTTTTTTTTCTATTATTTTAAACAAACTGTACATATTTACATTTGCAAAAACTGCATAGACTATAAAATGGGGTAGGAACGTGGTCCGCTCTTGCAAGTTAGTTCACATCCGCTCTTACCCCAACACGAAAAGTTTAAGTAGTAAATGCAAACCATGATAATTTCAAAATATTGCAACTAAATATCAGTATTTAAGCCATAAATTAAATCCATTACCATCAATTTATCATTAAAAAAAATTAGAAAACCTTCAATTGCATGAAAATAACATCCAACATGTACAAAGGTCAACATTAGTCCGAATTTTCTAATGGTTGGTCATTTAGTGAGAATGCACTTGCCTAGTTTTTCATTGCAGCTAAGCAATGTAAGATGACCAAAACTATTTTTTTAAACTATGTTATTCCCTTATCTCAACTTATTCTATAACTTATTAACTTAATAACTTAACCTATAGATTAACTTATTCTATAAATTAGACTGGAATTATTTTATCTCCGACCTCTTGATTCCTTTAAATTTACTGTTGGGAGTAGGAAAGCATCTCTATACCTAACTACAACAAGAACAAACAAGGTTTGGCGGAAAGTCTTCATTAAACTTCTTCTCCCACAAGGTGAAGGACCTTCCACAATTATTGAACGCTAGTTGATAATGAAATCATTGTATATTCATTTTTTATCTGTTTTTAAAACCTATAATAGTATTCTTAGCTTAATATAAATTACTGCTTTTACCTTTTGTTTATTAGATGTATGCACATCTATTTTTTTAAGCATTATCAAGGGTTATCTTGAAAGGAATGAGACGATGTCTTCAGAATCAGCAAGATTTTAAGAGGGCGAACTCTTCTCTCAAACTCAAACTCAAACTCAAAATTTTTTTTGTATCAACACCGGCACCCTCCAAGTAGCATTCCTATTATGAAATTATTTCTATTTATTTTACTGATATTAGAATGACAACAAAACGAGAAATCGTTCCATACACAGTTTTATATACACAGGAAGTAGCTGAATTGTCTGTATTGCAGAAAATTTTTTTTTAAACATTTAACTTGAACCATCGAGAACCAAGATGTTACTGTACTTTATTTCATTCATACTTACTGTTCTGTAACTATGGAAGAGAAAAAAGACAAACAATATGTAATGTGTCTGGAATAATGTCAAGTAACTTGTTTCTGAGTTTTTATTGTATTCTTAATCATTTTGCATAATGGAAAACGCATAAAATTATTTTCTAAACTATAAAAAATAAAATAAAATAATCAAACATAAATATAATTTCGAAGTGGATCAATACCAGTAAGAATACTGAATATATCACCGCAGAATAAATCAAAACAACATAACATAATCCTTAAATTAAACCGATTATCTCATCATCGCATGATAAAAACATTTGATTGATTTAATACATATATATGATACAATTTTTTTTTTTTAAATAATCAAAGATGAGGTCGTTTACCTTGGAGATGGTTGTTCCCGGAAGGGAGGCAGGTGACCGCTTGGAGCATGTTAGCTGAAGGTGGTGGACAGTCGACTGATGCTTGCTGGCGCACCACCCCACCACCCTCGCAGCGGAGAAAGCACCTTTCCTTAAGTGAGCATCAAAAGCGTAAGTTCACAGTCAAGGTAATGACCCTACTAACTCCTCTGGTATAACAGTAAATTTTAATGGACACCATATTAGCGTTTCTTTCTTTATTCTTTTTTTTCTTTTCCTTTTTTAAATCATCTTCTTGTCAGGTGAGCCTTGAAGTATTTTTTGTTATTTCTGTTTCGATGACCAGGATTTTTCCAAAAACGATATATACCAAGGTCGTCCATCAACACACGGCTAAGCAGGGGCTTGACCCCTCCCCCTCTCCACCAACGTCCAATGTGTTAGTAGTGAAAAAATATAAAATTTGAATAATTTAACACATATAAATAATTTCCTTATAGGAAAAAAATCTAAAATATTTGTACTGAGTTAAAAGGTTTTTTTGGTATATAATAGCGTCAAAAATCAGATTTGAAACCTTTTTTGTTGAAATCAAACGCCTCCGGTAAGGATAGATGAACCCAAATTATGAATAGGGAAATCCGCGCAGAATAGAGTTACTCATTTGAAAACAAATTTAATTTATTTCAAACAATTATATTCTTGAAGTTGAAGAAGGGCTAAAAAAATATACGTTTCCTACTATAAAACCGTATTAACAAAATGGCGGCCAATTCAATAATGTTCACAAATGCACGTTCTTTTCTGCTAAAAAATAGTTCAAGTTTTACCTAGATTATATTTGAATGACAAGGTACAATAAATGCCCATGAAGCGTAAGAACTAAACTATTTCAGGCACACACCAACGGAAGTTCATTTTATTATTTTAAAAAAAGCTGAAATGTTCACTATTTTACATTCAGTGCTCAATATGTCTATAATTACTAACAGTACGAAAAATAATTATTAAGACCTGTTTTAAAATATAGCACATTCGCTAAAATCAAGCCCAAACAGAGCACGTTACGTTCAATCGTTACCGATGTACGGTTTTTCAAAAACTAACATTTATTTTTTTCCAATTAACGAGAAATCAACATTTTGTGAATTTATTTTAGCAAATATCACAGAAACTGCTATTGCTACAAAGATAATATGTGTAAATTACATTATGATGCATATTACTTCTTTCAATTTGGGTGCTGATAAACATCTGTACCTAAAATACATTTTTTTTTCAAAACCAAATTTTTCTTGCAAACAACGGGAAACCCAAATTTTGTTAATTTATTTTAGCAAATATCATGGAACTATTAATCGTGCAGATGTTTTATGTTTCAATATTTTATGGTTGCCACACAAATACGTAATAGTGATAAGTGTGATCGGAGGCGAGGGAAGGTAAATTTAATAATTTGTAAATATCCGTACAAAATGCTTTATAGGAAAATCTAAAATGTATATACATTAAAAGCGACTTTTTATATAGAAAAAAAATAATGAAAAGTTTCTAACAATTTAGCGTAATTATATCTTAAAAATAAAAAACACTGCAAAACTCAGGAACAAATCTAACTGTTGAGTAGATATATTATGATTAAAAAAAATTAGGAAAACAAAACTCTAAGATACGGATTTAAGCGGGTAAAGAACTATCGCCCTAAGAACTGCCGCTATCAGTATCAAACCATTGCCAGAGAGGTTCTTTCAGATTCCATAATAGTAACGATTCGAATCCAATACAAGAGTAATATTCACAGCCAATACAAGAGTAATATTCAAAGCCAATAGTTTACGACTGCTGTTTCATTGTTCCATTATCTCAGAACCCGGGCAGTCAATTTCTGAAACCCGTTCAACCTTTTACAGCCCAAAACATCGGTGCCAGTTATTTATAGAACTTGGTCCGAAACCATGCACTTGGTTTAGGATTCATTAACCATAAGTCCAATGCATCTCTCCAATATCTATATCGTCTGCATATACGAACATCTGTATGGATCTAACTAGTAAGTTAAAATTACTTCTTTTTTGAAAATGTTTTTACATATTTATAGGTAAGAGAAAATTTATAAAAACTATTATGAATTTATAAATGCCAAAAGCAAGTTTATAATTAAGTCCTTTTTCCTAACTAGCACTACACTGTCTGGGGAAGCAATGTCCCCAACAAGCTACTTGTTGTACCTCACCAGTCATTTCTTCTTTGTGCTTTGTTTGAAAGCAAAAGTTTTGAATACCACAGAATGTAAGGAGCATCATCTGCCACACCATTTGCTAAATTCAGGCTAGGTCTTAACAATAATAATTCAGAAAAATGAATAAAATTTTAAAATGAAAAATCACATTGGTTCTTTAATTTACATTAAGATTAATTATTAAAATTGAGTAACCAAAATGATAATAATTTATTTATTATTTAATTAATTTATTAGTCTTTTGAAAAGTGTTTATAAGTCAGATTATAAAAGCTGCATAGGGCCCACGAGTATAATATTAATTTTTTTATGATCCTTTTCACCACTACTAAATACGGAGAATAATCAATATCAGGTACAATCCAAATTTGGTCAAAACAAGTTCAAGACCTAATTAAAGGACACAGAACTTCGAAAAATGAACAATAAGCAAAACTCTACTAAAACATTTGTTCAAAAAATAAAATGTATTGGTTAAAATATTATTATTTTTCCAAGGTGCATTGACTTACAATGTATACAGAGAAACATACAATGAATTCTTAATAATACGACAAATTTTAGGGTAAGATAAATAATAAATAGAATGAAATTGTTTAGTGAACCAAATATGTATTAAGTACAAAAAAAAAAGAACACAAAAAACAAAGTACATCAGGGAGTTACAAGTCACTGCAAATAAGCTCACACAGTACATAATAAATCTGTCAGGAATGTTACCCATAAACACATATATTTACTTACTTGTGTCTTCCTTTACATCAATATGCTCTAATGTTTTTAAACATAAAATTCATTCAGGACTACATACATCAGAAAAATACAACTAAATGTAGTTCTTTTCATCACTTTTACCCTTTCAACATGAAACGGCAATGATTATTAATATCTATCTCACTAATAACACATATATTATTTTTTTAAGATAATAAATGACAAATTTCAGGTAAGAAAAAAATACTATAAAAATAAGAGCTTTAATTTGAAATAATATGGTAACTTTTCTCTTTTTAAATTTTAATGTTTTTAGATAATTACAATCACTCGTCATAAGTTATCTAAAATATGACAAGTAATTACTAAATATATGATTTTCCTTTCTTATTTAAAGTGATTGTTGTAGAACATATTTATAGCTTCTAGTAAGTGACCTAATTATGATACAAAAATATTTTTGTTTTTTTCTTCTCAAATTTTAGTAACACAAATATTTTTTCTATTCTTGTATTTGTTTATAACTAGTTGCAAATATGCTTAAAAAACTATGTAAATACATACACCAGTATGTATACATATGTATATGTATGTGTGAGTGTTTGTGTGTGTGTGTGTGTGTGTATATATATATATATACACTCACACATACATAATACACACACACCCACACATCATACACAAAACAAATATAACCTTGTCAAACTTTTAAAATAAAAAATAAAACATATTTAAGTAATAGGTGACCACATAAATGAGTAAATAGCATAATATATTTGGTTCGTATTCATCGCATCTTAAAATTTATTTTTTTCTTATCTAATAATTCTTGATCATACAAGGCAAAACTTGGGAGTTCCAAAAAAATACAGTTAAGGCATTAGTAAATACACAGCCTCTCTCAGAAGTGGCTTATTGCTATTAATAATGGATTCATAGAAGCCAATGTTCCAAAAAAAAAAAAATAATAATTAAAAATAAAACTTGGCATTGAATTAATAAACAATACAAAAAATAATGAAATTAACAAATAGAAAGGAATTAACAAATAAACAAAAATAACAATTACATAATTATCTTTATGGCAATGGTGCTTATTAACTTGAAAATAGTAGGTAAAATTAGAAAAGTAATAACTAATTAATTTTATTAATTAATCTGACTTCTCGACTTTTTGATTTTCTTCATTAGATGTATCAGGTTTATCCTTAGGTAAATAATAAACCACATTGTCAACTAGATTTTCTCCAAGTGATCCTTTATAGTTTAAAGAAACTCCTTTTAAGAATATCACAATAATCACAGTCATATTGTCAGATCCAATTCCACCCATTTGGCCATCTGGAGCCAAACAACACTCCATAAGTTCTTCACATATGGCATCAGGTTTCATTCCAGTGATTATTCTTTCATGTACGAAAATGCAAACTTCCTAAAACACAAAATGAACTCTTTATGCATGCTATATATATATATATATATTGATACACTCAATATACATATATTGAAACAATCAATATACATATATTGAAACAATCAATATACATATATTAATACAATCAATATACAAATAAGGTTGTGATGGTCAAGCACATTAGGGGAGGTTCCCACAGAGTTCCTAGTTCGAAGCAGGGTATGGATTTGATCCCCACCTGAGTCAGTTAATATTTATTTCAGGGTGGTTCTACAAAGTAGATTTTAACACTCCAATTCTGGTTTGGTCATGGGAGCAACCTCCTCCTGGCTCCCAAGGGTTGACAAACAAAAAACCAAAAAGCCTACTATCCAAACTAGTTCCTTCCAACAGTACCATCACCAGTAATAATATAGTTAACGGGCACAATAGACTGTTATTCATCAAAATATACAAATTTATAAAAAATTTAACACTGAAAAATCAATAGATTGGTGATCACAGGATTTACAGTATTCATAAATATTATACCATTTATTTTCTCAGCTTCTTAAATTCTAACCAACATTCTTAATTGATTTACCATTTTTTCTACAATTTTAACACGTATATTACAGAATCCAAGGCATTTAAAGCATTATATTCATTTCTCATTTTCATTTATATCAGTTATCTGAGTTAAGATGGGCAACACAAATGGTTACCCATCAGAAATTATAAAGAAAGATGGCTATTTTTCTTTAACAAAACTTATTTTCATAATCAACGAGTTAATTTTATTGATTTTAAACTCAAAACCTATTATAACACCTTAAGAAATAAAATCAAATAATGATGAGTTCCATACCAGTCGTTAATGGAATAATATCTAGTCTGTATTATTTATTTGTATGCTGATTCATTTGTTTGGTTATAGTTAACCCTTTAACAACAGTGATCTGTTATAGCAGTCTGGAAAGAAACAGGCTTCTAGAGGGGGGGAGGGGGGGGGTTGATCTGCTGAAGCAGTCAGGAGGTAAGTGGGCTCCTGATGAGTCACCTCTCTCTGTCTCTTTTTCATTTAAGGAAGGTGAATTGTTTAGGAAGTTAAACCACAGAATAATTTCACAGTGTTCTAGAGAAATTGGAAATTTTATTTCTGCCAATAGATAGGATACAACTTCAATTTTATTCAGTAGGAAGGGTTTTCCTTTTCCAAGAGCCTATTCCCCTCCCACCCGACACAACTAGAAAAGGGGTCTTTACAAAAAAAAAAAAGTTTACCTGTTTCTGTGATAATGAGATTCTGCATATGTGCAAATTTTCTCAACTTTCTATTCAGTAAAATTGCAATGTAAAATTCTATCATCCCTTGTTTGTCATTTAGTATACTTACACGAATTACATGTTATGTTATTTTCACGTATGAGAATTATCTTTTGCTTGGGTTGCACATTTAAACTTGATTAAGGTCCTACATTTCTTTATATGGTTTGATTTGGTTCAAATGGCAATCTCCTCGAGTGTGTTTTTCCTTGGAGATTTTTTTTCTTTGTTCGGTTTGATTCAGTTCACATGACAACCTCCTCGACAGTGTGTTTATTCTTGGAGACTTGTCTTTCTTGTTCTGCATCTCTCCTCGAGAGTGTGTTTATCCTTGGGGTTTTGCCTATTGGTTTCTTCATCGTTACAATCTCCTCAAGAGTGTGTTTATCCTTGGAGATTTATCTTTCCTTCTCTGCATCTCCCCTCGATATCCTTATAGCTTTGCCTATTAGTTTCACTTCTTCCTTGAGTATGTTTATCCTTGGAAGTTTGTCTAAAATTCGGTTACTTTTTCATTTTACGCAATAGTTTTCTGGTTACAGACAATTTGCTTTTTATTTTCATGGTTGGTAAATTTAATTCAGTGTATTGGATTTGTTTATGTTTCTCTTGCGTTGGAGTCATTGTTTTCCTTGTGCTCATGCACATTGTCTAAGATTATCCATGGACTATCCAGTAATGATATTTTTGCAATGATTCGCGCAGTGATTATTGTAAGCAGATTATGGATGTTATTGAATTGTGATTTTGTTTTAATGGAAGATTTTACCTTATCTTCGTCTGTGCATTATATAAATATTTTATGTAAAATATATATTATTTTATACCATTGGTGTCAATTTCCTCATGTTGGAATCTTAAGAGATTATTCATTTGTAGCGATAATTTGCGATTATATTTTATTGAGTTCGTTTGTCATCTAAGTTTCGTCATGATTATGTCTGGATACGCACTTAGATTTATTTTTGTTATATTTGTTTTCTCATTTGGGTTTGCACTAAGACATTTCCTTTTGTTCATGAAGCCTAATATCAGCCCATGTTAACGTTGTATAGACACTATTTTGGTCTACGAGTTTACTTCTGCGTACCAACTACTTGTACATTTTCTTTAGTCATGTGGCAGAGTTCCACATTTTCAGTTGGCACAGTTCCCATCATCGTGCTTTCACCAAGGGAAATGGCTCTCTGAGGGGACTATCTCGTGGGTTTGTTCTCTCATTGAACACCCAACATCAGTGGCACATCCTTCAGCATAGAGGCTTCCACAAAGGGAGAGTGGTCACTACGTTGTCACTCTCATAGCACAGTCCATCATCATTTTCTACAATTGCCTGATAATTGCTTTCGTATTTTGTCTATCCTTGTTTTTTATATTTTCAATTGTGTTTGATGTAGGATATTTATTGCTTAGAGCATGTTCTTTCCTAGATTTTCAATTGCGTTTGTCGTAGGACAAAGATTACTTAGAGTAGGTTTGTTATCTAATTTGTCTTCAGTGCATATTTTTAATTGTTGTTTTGTTCGAGCTTGATAATTTTTGAGAATTTCCAGTGTTTTGCGGGGAGGGAATGTTAACTTTTTAGAAGAAAAACATAAGTCCAGAAGATTTGATTTGATTGAAATAGTAATAATGGTGATATTTCGAGTCAGAATATAGATTACTGAGAAGTTACTGATACCAGTTGCCTAATGTGTTGTTTTTCTATGAATAATCATTGTTTTCATTGCACAATAGTTAATAAAAGAAATTATGTGTTGCACAATGTGATTGTGTAATATGTGTTTTGATTGGGTTTGTTTAAAGTAGTGTGAAACCGGATTTGGAAAGATTGTTCAGGTTACGAGTGCTCCTGTTGAGCCCTTTCTTATGTTTCTTATGCCTAGGATTAAATTACAGAAATTGTTTATCAGAGTTTAGTTCCAAAAAGGGGTTTCTGTAAAATGAAAGCAGTTTTGCATTTTTATTGTTTCAAATGAAAAGAAAAGCCTGGTATTTGTTGTTGTGATTGAAAAGGTTACATTTACATGGCTACTGTTTTCCTTCCTGCAGGTTACAAGTTCTGGCATGCTCAGTTTTTGAAAATAGTTGAAATCGGTCATTGAAACGGTGTCAGGTGACACATGGTCTGTTGGGTTTACATTTTTATAAATATATTTGAGATTTTACTAACATGCTATGTAATTTGGCAGTTACTTTTCGCTCCATAGCTTGTACCATAGTAAAATGTGTTTACCACTTTATAGTACGAATCATTGATTTTCTAAGATAATACTGTCTCTAAGGGTTCTCGACTCGAAGATTCTGTTTATTTGGTTTTCAGAGTTTTTTATTGAGCGGTTTTGGAGCTATGAAGAGAATTTTAAAAAATATTTAATTGATTTTATTTGCCAAAATTTGGGATTCTGTGTTCTTTGATATCTTGATGCATAGTTCCATGGTTTAAATTAAGAATGGACAGGTGATTTTATGAGACAATAAAGTTCTTTTCAACCAGTCTTAAAGATTATCAAAGGTTACCCTGCTGGTTATAAATCATGGCTTTACATACGGGATTTTGATTTATTTTTCAGTATTTAAAGTACATAGTATTTATTTTCTGCTGAAAAATTTGGCCTTTTAAAAGAGTTTGAGCATAAGCCTGATCGTTTTTTTCTCATTTCACAGATTTTTGAGTTTCTCTACTTTTTCAAAAATTGAACTCGATTATTCAGTTCAACTTTTCCAATTGATGTGGTTTTCCCCAGGAGTAGGGTAAACCCTAAAAAATAGCCGTCCCGAGCTAAGACAGTCTCTTCCCCTCTCTAGCCATTGACTTTATCGCCAATGAACTTCTTTTAATTGCTCTCTCTCCAGAAGGATGCCCTTGTAAAGGAGGAGCTTTTGATGAACAGGATTCTGCAAGTCTGAAGAATGTGACAGTTGGGTTCAAAACCATTTATTGTATATAATCTTAGTTTAAATTATTCTATTGTATGCCTATTTATTAAATGTTTTTAATATCTTTTAATTTCTAACCACAGTATATTTGAATTTAGCTTGTTAGTTTTAAGTATGATATGCAATTGTTATGAGAAGAACTCAAATTTGTAAGTCGGATTCTGAATGAACTACACTGTTCAATACTTAATGTTCTCTTTTTTTTAAATTTATTTCATGAGAATGCTTCGAGAGAAAGAGAGAGAGAGAGCAGCGGACCAGACAGAAGGTAAAGAAAAAACTAGCAATAGATTGCGAGCAGGTAGATTTCAGTTGCCCCTAAGTGAGGCTGTATGGGGAGCAACAGCCATTAGACATGGCAGAGCTTCATTTCAAGCACTTTCCGGATATTGTGAGTAGGAATTTTCATTGTTTTAAATTTGAATATTAATGCATCCATGCATGTCATGCGATTGTTTTTTGTTTTTTTTGTAACCTGCAGAAAAATTTGGTGGCGTTTTCCCACGCTTAAACGTTTCTCAAAAGATTTTTTTTGTCCTCCTATTATAGCCATTGCTGGGTGAGGAATGTCAGAGAGAGCTACGCATTGCTGCGGGGGATTCTATGTAAGGCTGAGTGTCCTGGACTTCGTCCTGCGAGATCATGCCATGTATTTTTTCAAAAATAAAACTGGATTATCCTTGCTGAATATATTTTCTTTTTGCTCTCCTGATACACCCCTCTATAAAAACCCGACAGATATAATATAAAAAGTAGATAAATAATGTTACTGTGTCAGACAAACCACCTGTTACATTGTGGATTAAATTCAGTTCTGTGGAGTATTAAAATAAACTTAAAAACCAAAGAAACTAATAAGTTTTCTGGAACAATCACCCTTTATTGATCAAATCATGGGAAATTAATAAAGATTATCAATATTCTTCAGTTTTACTACTCACTTCTGATGATAAAACATCCCAAATACCATCACAAGCCAAGACGATAAACTCCCAGTCATCATCTACAGCTCTTTCCAATACATCAGGAAAACCTATTGAAGACAAAAATATAAAATATGAGTAAATGATAACTGTTAAAAATTAAGAAGAAATTATATCAAAAAATTAAGAAGATATATTACTAGTAACTGCTTGTTCTTTCCAGCTCTTAGAAGAATTTTGCTTATAAGAAAAATCACCAAGGGCTCGAGAGAGTGCCAGATTCCCATTTATTCTGTTGAATTCAACATAAGCACCAGCTGAAGTTATCCTTGATCTTTCTGTTGGGTTAGTGGGTTTATGATCAAATGAAAGAGGGACGACTTCATTATTCGCATAAGCAACAGCCCTCGAATCTCCTGCATTAGCCTATAAAATTATATGTTTTGTTACTTTTTAAACTACTGCTAGTTTAAAGAAATGTATAAATTAAATTTGATAAAAAAGCTGCATTCTCACTCTGCTAATATTCATTTATTTTCCTTTACTATGTTTCAGCTATTTAAGCCATCTTCAGGCCAACTAAAAATGACTGAAGATATCTTAAATAGCTGAAATGTAGTAGAGGGAATAAAATAAATGCTGGTGAAATATAATTACAGTTCTTTAATTACAGTTAAAACTTTTCTTTTACTAGTTTTTATAAAAATATATATTAAGTTATTATTTATTATAAGATAACCCAACACACCTAGTTTTTCAAGAAATTTTATAAAAAGGCAAGTATTATAAGAACTATCAATAAAGAAGGATAAAAGACAGATTATTTTTTGGTCAAAAAGTGTAGACAGTTTTCCAAATTTACTGTTAATATGCACTTGGAACAGACAAAAAGCAAAATTATTACATACAAAATACAAAAATGTGGAAGAATTCCATATTCAATTGTTGCATATTTGTTTTTTTCCGAATAAAAAAAAAAAGAGATTAGAAGTTTTAATAACAGCACAATGAATATACTATAAATAAAATTAAAAACTCATAATATCATTGAACAGATATTTAAAAGAAATTCATATTATATCTTTATAGCCAATCATAAAATGTAACTCCCCTTGACTGACACAGAAAGATAAACTCAACAATCACAAATTTGAGATTCCTGTACTTTTCTAGGAACTTAACCTTCCCAAATATTAAAGGAATATTGTATACATAGATCCCATAGAAAATGAATGGACATCTTAAGATGATAAATTAGTGCTATGAATTATAAAGCCATGTGCTATGTTTGGAGAGAAGATATGATAGTAAGATTGGAACTAGGGATTGCAGTGACCTAACAAGCTTATCAGAATCCTTTTTCAATATACAATCCTGTTATTTTGGCATAGTGCCCTAGATTTTTCTCCTGGAGAGTATTTAAATTTTAATACTTGTATGCACAAAACGCGAGTTGTCAGCCGTTTAAGAATCTCGAACCCATACGCCATAAACATATATCTGCAAAATAATTTGAACATTATAAAAGATGGAGAAATCTGCAGTGCCTGTAAACAGTATACATTTAACAGCCTACACCATCTTCTTCTCCAACCCCCATCATTCAATGTATTTAGGTTTATTTATGTTGGTTTTATTATAAGTTTTTATTGTTTGTATTTATTTTATATTACTTGGTATGTATATATATATATATATCAGGAAACTAATTCATAAATGAAATAAAATTATGTTTCTAATATCAGATAACATATGTTTATTATAATAGAGTTTAAAATGCAAGCTTTATTATGAAGTGAGGCAAACGATTCACATGAAGACATATCTGTAAATATTTTGAATTATTTGTACAAGAAGTTATGTTCTTTAACAAATAAATTTAAAAAAATAGTGCCCTCTAGTTATTTCATTATATATTATAATTTTATATCAGTGACGTTTTTATTCTGATTTTTTAAGCTCTCATAGAAAGTTCGTATAAAATTTCAATATAATCTATCATACATCAATTTCATCTTATATGCAGACTATCAGAAATCATTAATTTTTAAACCATCAATTTTTATCCACCAAAATTTGGTTTATACATTAATGAGTTTCTTTATGGCTTTGTGAAGGGAAAACTATGGAAAACATTAAGAATGATACTGTTTTATTGTAAAAAATTTTTAAAAACAAATCCTTGAAGTTAAACATAGTAATTTGAATCATTTTACAATTTCTAAATTGAAATAATTCATCAAAAAATATAAATAAATAATGTCATTTAAAAATGAAACAGGAAAGATTGACAAATGATTATGGAATAAAAGAAAATACTGATAGAATAAATAGTAATAAACATTAAGTTTTTTTAACTTTGAATATTTCCGAAAGTATAGATAGAGACCGATCCATTACTGATATATTCTATACAATAAATCACCTCTATAAAAGGAAATAGGTCATTCACTGAAAATATTTATTTTTCTCTAAATTTATTATGAAAATATTTAAGTTCATTCTAGTTTATTCAACTAAATCTTCATTTTAGAAGACTGTGAGCAAAGTAATGTCTGCAGCAGAGCAGAATTAATGCCAGAACCTTCAATGTGGAGTCAGGAAATTTCAAAGCAGCTAAGGAAAGAGATTAGTGATATTTCCACGGAATTTTCTTCCGATAAGAAAAAATTACTAAATGCTAAATAGAGGGTATTAAAATAACAAGATTATAATTAAAAAATTCAAAACTATTCAAATGTCACACACATATATATAAATAAAATAAATATAAAATCATAATAAGTTGCAATACCCATTCCATGATATGAATAAAGAGAAATAACAGGTAAGGCATGAAACTAAAACCAATGTATACCTAAACCAAACCGAAATAAATAAATAAAGATACCATATAGTTCCATATATACTGGAAACAAATACCCCAAGATATAAGTTTAAAAAGACCACAAAAGACAAACAATATTACTCAATTCATTCATATACATTAATTTCAAATTGAAATGAAAAAGTGAGATTCTTATACGCACAAATTTATGAAATGATTTAAATAATATAATGTTTTATTACAAATTTTTTTTTTTCATTTTCCAAATTAAAACCAGTATCCTCAATTTAAAGGGAAACTTGAATCCATTATGGCAATAAACTTCAACTAATATTTCATCACCAGCCCCATTTATTTTAAATATTAATCCAAAATTAAAACTAATATAATACATAATATACATAACAAGAAATGGAAGTTAAATTTTAATATCAAGATTGGAAGTTAAACAAACTTTCTAAAAAAGTTAAAGAAGGTTATATTTATACATTTATGAAATTATTTAAATAATATAGTGTTTTATGGCAGTTTTTGGGAGGAAGGGGAAATAAACCTTGACTAATATTTCATCACCAGCCCCATTTATTGTAAGAATTTATCAAAAATTATAAAACTAACAAACATATTATTATAAAACTCGAACTTAGGTTCAGAAAAAAAATATCTACAGCAGAGATAACAAACAGGCTGGAAAATATTAAATAGAGTAGAGCTATAAATAAACATCAGATAATAACACAGATGAAAAAGTCCAAGTATGAAATAGAACAAGTTAAACTAATGACCAGGAGTTGTAAATTTTAATTTAAATTACTTTAATTTAATATATAGCATTAATTATACAGTTAAAATATAAACGATAATTAGTACTGTATAATAGTAAAACATTTTTAAGGGCACAAAGTTAACACTCGTACGTATACACCACATGCAAAGTGATTTAAATGTCTGTTTTGAAAATGCAGAAAAAAAAACCGAAACATCAATAGCGGATATGTAAAGAAACAATTTAAGATATAAAAAGATATGGAGATTTAACCTTGCTACCCTCATAAAAAGTTATAAAAACTTTTTTAAAAAAATGAAATAAGATATTTATACATAATACATAATTTAAGAAATCATTTAAATAATAAACTGTTTTATTGCAGAACATTTTACCATTAAAACCAGAAATCTAATTTTAAAAAGTAAATTTAACCCATCATGGCAATAAGCATTAACTTAAGTTTCATCACCAGCCCCATTTATTGTAAGTATTAATACAAAATTATAAAAATGACAAACTTATTATTATGCCACACAATTATAAAAACTCACATTTAGTAAAAAAAAAAAAAAAAATTAAAAAATAGGTAGAGATAATAGACAAAAGATAAACAAGAAGAGAAAATCAATTATTTAATGGTGATAAAATCATTCATAATGAATACAATTATACAAACAATCGCTCATCTTAAAAAGGGAAATAATCAAGAGATTTTACAAGAGTAGAATCATAAACAAAGCAAGTATAATGAAAAACAAGGATAAATTACTGTTATTTATTTAGAACTTATTCTAAATAAATAAAAGTAAAAAAAACAGATATAAAAACAAACTAATTTTTCAATACTAAAAAAAAACATAAATTGCAAAAAAAAAAAATTAAGTGTTAAACATGCTAAAAATATGCAGATTGAACGAATTAATACCAATGCAAATCGATGGAAAAATAAACCAAATTTTTAAATACCATAAGCAATTAAAATTGTTGAAGTAACAAATACTGCATCATTCATTAGAAATAAAGATAAGTCTGTATCGGGTATATCAATAAAAGGGTTTATAATTCATGTTTTTAAATAGTTCAATCAAAAAGTTACTTTACAAAGATAAAACCCACCCACAAAAAATAAGTATAATATTTATTAGAAAAATAGATCTTGTTGGAAAGAAAGGTTTCACATTAATTTAAATGTTAATGTACCTTAATGTATAACAGATCCCTCCTGAAGACCTACTATTTTTTGTCTGTGTATAGCCTGGGACGTATTTAGATTTACAGAGCCCTTTACAAAAAATTCAGCTTCACCCCTTTCTTCTTCCTCCCTACAAACATTACATATTTACTGGTTTAAATATACATATATTTGGTTTATTTCTAACTTAAGAATACGTAAAAATATCAAAAAATATTTTATTTGACTAAAACCAATGAGTGAGAACCCAAATGTGTTTTACTACTACAGCATAATAATCATTAATACAAAGAAAATTTTCAGAATAAGAGCATGAAATAATATAAACTCTGAAGTAATATTAATTTGGGAGAGTTCCAATACCTAATACTTTGACTAAGTTAGATAAAAATTATAAAAAAATTGTAGTTATTTAGTTAAACATTTTGACAAAATTAAAATAAAAAAACCTTTCCCATATTAAGACATATATATAAATATAAATAAACCACCTTTCATACACACAGAATTAAACTGGCCAATCTAGATAAAAAATAATCTACAGATGAATAATTAACGACAAGGGGCTGGTGATAATAATCGATAATAAATTTTACTTAATATTTTTAGGACAAAAAAGATTAATATTTTCACGATTATTCCTAAAAATAACAAAATTATGCTAACATAGATACATTATCTAAATATACAAATGAATACTTTCACAAAAAAGCAAGTAAATAAATCTTCAAATATATATTTGTTCTAACTATAACGCAGACATGTATACACTCACAGTAAAACTTCTCCTAATAAGACACCTCTTTAATATAGAAACTCATCTTATGGGACTATGCTATTAAGGTATCAGCCAAGAAGGCACAAATTTAATGTATTTGAACCCCCCTATAAATAGAATCCCTCCATTCCAAAAGCAGACACCATTTTTCCCCCCAATTGCAATATTAACTCCTTCAGAATGGACAAAAGTTATAGTATATGTTCGTACATTACTATACACTTACAATACCCAAATTAAATTGGTTAGTCATTTCTTGTGAGAAAAATTATTATACTGGTTTTTCTGAACATATTAGGGGAAAAAATAATAAATAAAAAGTATTCATTATTTATTTTATGTCTAAGTAGTTATGTAATTACAAAATAATCCTTACGTGGAACTCCTGGGAAAACATGGGTTATTTAGAAATTATAAATGTTCAGTATTATGTAAAATAAGTGAACACATTCTGTTTTTTTCTTCTATTTTTAAGTACTAAAATTAATTAATTTGTAGTAATTAAGTATTCTAGGAAGTAGCTCCTATTACAGCTGAGCTATATATTTTAATAAAATCCATATAAAGAATATGGAAACATTTAGGACTGAGTGTTCTGGCTAAGTGGGATAAAGTATTTTTATAATGAAAAACAAAGTTAGAACTAGTTTTCCACACCTTAACAGACATGTAAATACAAATTATCATCCTATCATACCAATTTAAAAAAAATTGTTTTTTACCTTGCTGGGGACAATTTTTTTTTTTTTTTCAAAAATCACAATAACTTCAAAAATACAACATCTATCTACATGAAACTTAGTAGAGAACCGGGGTCCTATAACTACAGAAAATGGCACAAATCATACCTACATAAAGAAATAAAACTGGAGAACAAAAACTTAATATTTGCTGAGTATTCCTTACTTTAAACTACTTATTCTCTCTTATAAGGGCATAAAATCTGAAAGGTACAGATATGGACTGAAAAACAAACAAACATAAATTAAACTTTTTATCTGTTGTAGTAACATTGGATCAAGATAAAATTGTAAGAAGTTATAAATACTCCGATTGAACTGTTATAAGTACATCATAAAAAAAATACATATCCCCCCAAAATTCTGAAAGTAATAACAATAACAGCCTAAAAAAATGAAAGGGTATATGTTGGGGTAGAGCCTTAGCCTTAAACAGAAAGTTGGAAAACTAGCTGTTTTAGCAATAAAAAAGTTAGAAGGTTGGTTAAGTCAGCAGCAAAAATAAAAACTGTATTAGACATACGAACTAGGTGCCAAAATATTTGGTATATTTTTATAAGTATATTTCATTAAGTTTCTACCCACAAATGATTCAATCCTCTGCACTGGCTATAGCATGGGTACCCCTACAACGTAAGTTGTCTCCTCTCCCTTTGACCTGTGTTACAGCAATGGTCCATGTCATTTAGAGCTGGTAATCAGGATAACACAAATTATGAAATTTGAAGTTTTTAAGCAAATGCCAACGTATAAGATAACAGAATTTTAATATACCATAAACATTTTATTAATTGAATTACAAATTCAACTGGTACTGATGCCTTGTTTTCAAAAAAACATGAAAATGTTTTTTGTTAAATATATCTTGTAAAAAAACAAAATATATCTTAACATCAATATAGAAAAATAAAAGTAAAAAATTGTAATCAATAAATTATTGTACTTACACAATATAATTTATCATCACGTAATAAAACAACCACAGCTGTTGAGCCAGCAAGTTCAGATCTTAATTGCTGATCATTTTGCATGAAACTGTCCAATTCATTGAAGGCCTAAAAATTTCAAATATACTGATCAATTTTCTGGGGATATGTGTCTGCTCAAATTGTAAACTAAGACTATGAAATATAATTTTTATTATATTATATTATTATAACAGACCATCTTCTTCATATTTTATAATTTTTACTCACAGGTAAACATAATAATCTAGGTAAAAATATTATAATCAACCAGACAAAGAGAATTAACATTACATACAATAGTTACATTAAAAAAAATAATAATAAACATACAGAAAAACAATTTAATTGCAATGAATAATTAATCAAAACAATGCTTTCTGAAATTATTGAGATTTGAAAGACCGTGAACAAGGGAATGATTTCAATGTATACTTAAATTCCAAAATAAATGATCAAACTTAAAAACAGATATTACAGCTGTTAATTTTCAATAAATAATATAGCAATAATAATTGCTCAAAACAATAAATAGTTATATAAATAACTAAGACATAATTGAACAGAGGTTGAGGAAAATTCATATGTAAATTTTTAATTGAATAATGTTGTATTTAGTGAGTAGAAATGGGTTCTATAGTTATTAGTTTATTTCTCTGTCATTAGAACAAGCCAATGTGTGGAAAGACCCATACGAGATTTGTGGAAAAACATAAATGTTCCAAACATGCTGGAGGGGTGGGCCAAAAATGATGACAATAAGAAAACGTTTCCTTAATTGTTCTTTTAGGTCTTAGTTTGACTAAACCAGAGAATTTTCAGGAAAAAAGTATGGAAGTTTTTTTCTCAATGATTCTATATGTATTTTGGGATGCTTAATCCGAATTTCAGGTTTCCCATCTCACTAATCAGTGGCTTCATATCGAAAATAGAAAATAAAAAACCAAAATGTTGTAATTTTGTTCAGTATTTTGTATATAATTAAAAAAATTAAGCATTTTAGAAGATATACAATAAAAAATAAAAGTACACACAATTTCCATCAAAAATATGTATCTTATAATTCATTTTCGACACAAAAACAGCAAAAGAATTGCTTTTTTCCTATCTGATTGTACTCCAGTATTAACATCATATGTTATTAACTAACTATTCTACTAATGTCAGGAATCCCTAAGTCAAACCGGACAGTTAGAAGGGAGTTTATTTGAATTTTTCACAGAAAACTGAAAAGTTGGCTTTCTTAGGTAGGTCAAAAGCAAAATATTTATAGCTTTATTTTTTTTATTGAATGTTTACCTTCCGAAAATTCTCAGTTTTTGAGTTATAAGTAAAAAAGCAGCCACCTTTTGTGAAGGAGGTCCTTATTAAGGAGTGCTCTAGTGCCTTGGCAGTTGATAGTAGAGAAAAGTCTTACAAACAAAAAATTTAGGAAATTTTGTTTACTTTAATTTTTTAATAATATATTTTCTCAAAAAAAAAAACAGATAATATTTGTGATATAGGTGAAAAATCAAAGCACCAAAATTTTGAGGTTTTTTTTGTTTGGAAACATTGAAGCTCACTAGGGTCTAATTACTATTATTTTCAAATATATATATATAAAGAAAATGTATTTATAAAGACCAACTTTGTTATTTATTTAACACATAACTGATTATGCATACAATTTCAAATGTGGAGAAGACAGTCAGAGAGAAAGAAGGGGATGGTCAGGAGTAAAGAATACTAATAAATGATAATTATTTTAATTCTGGCCAATACATAATTAATAATAACTGAAATTCAGGCCAAAACATAGGCTCAATAAAATAAGTATCAGTGTTCTTCACTCCATACCACATCCTTCTGCTCCCTCCTCTATTATTTTCTTCCCATATTAAACCACGATCAATACAAAAAAGCCTAAAATTCTACAACTTGTAAAATATTTGATATATCTTTAATCACCCTTATCTTCCTAATTAAAATAAACCAGTGAATAAAAGAAAATGAAATGTTTGTTAAGTTATACAATAACAAAAATAGTTCATAAAATGATTGAGGATCATTTAGGAAACTAAAAGTTAACAGAGCATACCTCTTCTATAGCTTTTTTTACATCTCCTTGGTTATAGGCAGGGCTGGAAACTATATATTTATGAAGATGTCTACTGGCATAATTTGAAATACTGGAGCCTGTAAGTAATTATACAATTGTTAGTACAAATTTAATATGTATTAACAACCAATACATACAATAATTTCAATAACATTGAACTAAATACAAATGTGTATGAGGTTTTTCAATAATTTAAACTACTCCTACTACTATACTATTTTATATTTATATAAATTAACTCCAGTCCACAGTCAAATCTATGGAACACCTCAAACACAAAATAAACATTTTTTTTTCCAGATGTATCACTGTTCAAGCAAAGCGGTGATTTAATATATA
>NW_027105331.1:237576-244300 GCF_000696795.3 Halyomorpha halys
TATATAATCTGAAGCAATTAAACCCAAGGGGGATCAGATTAGCGAAAAATTTAGATTGCAGAACAGAAAAAAAATATCACTTCATAAATAACAAATACATTGAAGAACAAAAATTACAAATGTATTTATATACAAATATTTTAAAAATAATTAATCATTGTTCAGAAATTTATTTTTTAACTATTTTCTTGTGAAATAACCTTTTTGTTAGTATATACATATGCATTTTCACAAAACTCCTATCTATTTTTTTTTTTACAATAGCATAAAAATATCATAAAATACCATCCTATTAACAATACAATACAATCTAGCATTGAAGATAAATTTAATACAAAGGTTAATTATATCTGCTGATAGAGAAATTGAGAAAATAAATACGCTTCCAAATTTTCATACATAGCTAAAATTTTATTTAAAATGGAGAGTTGGTATTTTAAAATAATTATTTAGCCTTAGCATGCTAGGTGTAGATAATACAGTTTTATTAAGTGCATGTATATATGTACTGTATACATAACATAAAATCAAATATTCAATTCTTTTTAAAAGAACTGTTTCAGATTGTGGAATAGTCCGAATTAGCAAGGAATTAATAAATTAATAGCTAATAATTCCTTTTATAATCCGGAAGTGCACTGCTGCTAGTTAGTGCTAATTTTCTTGAACAAACATCTTTATTAATTCTAATGGTTTAAATAAACTTAAATGTATACATAACTGTTCACAAGTTTATATAATATTTATTAAATATATATATCAGTGTTTGTATAATACTTATTATAACATATAGTATATTTATTGAATTAAATATTATATATATATTTGAGAATCTTAAGGATCAGTCTATAACATAACTATATTGAAGCAATGTTTCCCAACTTTGTTTATGTACTCATGCCCTACAATACGGAAAAAAAGTTTTGAAATTTTATGAAACATTGAGAGGAATATTTTGTTTTGGATTATCACATGCAAATAATATAAGCTAAATGAAAAAGGGAAACAAAGGTATTGTAAAGTAAACGGTAAAAAAAAAATAATGAAAAAAAAATCTAACAGATTTTTTACATTAAAAAAAAATTACAGGTTAAATGTAAAATGAGTTCACCAACAGTATGCAGTGACTCGTCCTCAGGCTCTGATAATATCAATAAGTCATCCAGAGATTAATTATATCACATGTTTTGGAGATTCTTAGGATATCGCTGAATGGTTAATTTCAATGGGTCTGGCTGATTCTCTCATCATACAACTTAATAAATTTAAAAAAACACCATTGTATCCAATAAATTTTGTAGTGTTTGTAGTGTTGTTGTGTATGTGTTCTATTCAATTCGAAAAAAATAACATTTTAAAAAATACATAAGCTAAAGACATGATTAACTGGAAGAGAAAAACCACCCAATGATATATATAAAAAATGAACTAAGGCTGATTTTAATTTGGAAGTTGGATTTGGAATTGAAATAAAAAGGTATTAACTCCTGTTTACATTATTAAGCAGGTCATCATACCTAATTTAATAAAATAAATAGAAATTTAACTGTAATGGACTGTGGCATAATTTTAGAGACAAAAACTCAAATGATGCAATACTTTTGTCCTGGTATTAATTTTTTAATACTGGAAACTTCTAGCATTTTAGACAGTTTTTAAATTATAAAACTGAAGAAAATATTTACTTAAAATAGAAATAATAAAAAAACATAACGTACAATATGTTTGTATGAGAATCACCAACAATGAGTTAACGCTGATCCAGCACCAATGAATATGTACTCGATAACATAATGTGGCTTATTATTAATTAATTTAGAACAGTCATTCCAAAAGTGGGCACTGCTGCAATTTAGGGGCATGGTGAGGGCCAGAGGTGCATTTGGGGGGCGATGAATAACTTAAGTTGTCTTGGCCAACAATATGACTGCTGACAAAAATAGAACCGAGGGTTACTAAATTGGTAGCAACAAACCATGTTTTCATCCTTCTCATTAAGATGATTTGGAATGTTTTAACTTTTTTTGTATTACATTCTATTCTGAGTTCAATAAATAGTTTCATAATTTCCAAGTTCAATGTTTCTAATTCACACCTTTCTTTACTATATTTTACGAAAAAGGTATTATTAATACAATGCCTATTACCTCCATGACCATCAAATACTCCAAAATAAGCTGCAGAACGATCTTCTGGTATTGATAAAATCACTGAGTGAGCATCTTCCATTGATACCCTCCATCCTTGCATACAACTAGAACCAACTATATAGTTGTCAGTAAGAGCCAAAAAAGTCTCTTTAGTTGTAATAGGTTCACTAAGGGTCTGACCCATTATGTCATAAATGCATTATGTATTCTGAAAAAACATAAGAATAAAACATTATTATTTTAAAAATAGGAAGATAATGTGGGATAAATCAGGGTGTCAAAGTAGCATAAAGAAATTCCCTGTATTTTCCACATTTTCCATGACAATTTTCAAAACTGTAATACTTGTTACCTCATAATTATTTATTAATTAGCATCTAAAAATTAATAATTATTATACATTATTGACTATTCTTACTTATTAAATGTACTTATCAAATGTTGATAGTATAGGTAAACTTTAGGTTAAAAAAAACATTGTTTGGACTGATTAGTTTTTTAGGCTTTGGTATAATGATTTTATGATGGTGTAAAGATTGGGTGTATGAAGCCTCTAATCAGCCACCCTTCAAGGGAAAAAAGGCAGATAATCATGAGGTGCTCCAAGAATCAACCTGGAGCAACCTGTAACTTCAGTGACTAATCTTAAAAAAATCGGTCAAGTAGTATTAGAGAAAACCAGAGAATAGCTGATGGTGTAGATAATCTTGTGAGATTACAAAGGTTCATATGGTTTATTCAAACAAAAAACAAAATTAGGCATAATTAGTTTCATAGTTTCAGTGAAAACAAAAATAGTGCTTATGAAAAAAAAGAAAAAAAAAAGAGCATTGGACAATTGAATTCCGCCAACAACCTATTGTAAAAATCATTAAAAAAGGTGAAAAATTAATTTAATTATAACTGCTGTATGAACATGTTTAATAGCTTAAATCGTGAATTTTTCTTGTACCAATCATTAATAAAAATTGCATGCAAAAAAAAGAAGGGATAACTTTTTACGAAACAACATTTTTCAAAATGCTGTTCTTAAAAAACAGCAAAAAGATCCTGGAACAATATTTGAAAGTTCTATTTGTTCGCGGGGAGATACTCCACAATGAAAAATTAGCTTTAATATCTCAAAAATGCATTGGAACATTGGGATTTTATTAGCTTCGACCATCAGAGGGGGGGGGGAAAGTTACAAATACATTTGTTAACATTTTGATTTAAATGTTCACTAAACGTGAACTCAGTTCATACCAGTACCCATACTAAAAGGATGGGAAACACTTCCTTACCCACTCGAGTCAGCAAATAGGTGCGCATAACGATAAGTTAATCTTTTAATATATAAAAATGTACATAAAAAACTTTGGCATCAATCGATCAGTATATTGTTTAACCTTATGGCTTCTCTCATTATGTAATACTTTTCCACTTGTGGTCAAAGCAAGAACATTCGCCAATTTCAAAAATATTTCTGTAGTATTAAATTAAACTTGGTCTATAAGGGAACAGTGTAAAAAGGCTTTAACATTAATTTCACTTGAGCATGTGATAACAAATTTTTCAAGACACACCTACATTTCGAGAATAGCTAGTCCATTTACCTCAAAGCTGAAGGATAGTTAAGGAATAATGCCACAGTGAAATGAAAAATCATCTCCATTCTGTGAACAAGTACCTTAATATAAATAATTGCTTAAGGTCCAGTCTATAGCGTTAGCTGGATAAGACCACTGTAATTCAGCGTAATAGCCAGAAATATGCATGCACCTAGGAACCTTAAAAATAAATCTTATAAAGCAATAATTAAGAAGCTTTAATTTTCCCTTAAGTTCATCTGCGAGTCCTCCATAAACCAGGCAACCATCATCAAAATGAGGAAAAATGAAAGAGGAGACAAGTAACTGGTGGGTATTTTAAGATAAAGATAGGCAGAATCTATGGAACTGTTTGAGGATGATAATGGATATTTTGGATACGTGTTTCCTCCAGGTCAGGTGTAGGTCGAAGATGACTCTGAAGTTTTTAACAGAATTAAGAAGTGGAATAGGATTGTTGTTAGGGAAAAGTAAAGAATAATAAATAAAGAAATAATGTAAGAAAATTTTGGGGTCGAGGAAGGGTTTAATTTTTTTTTTTTTTTTTTTTTTACATTCAGTCGCAAGTGAATGTATAAATAGTACTATTATGAATTATATCAAATTCTATTCACTGACTTCTGAACAAATATATTTTCCTATACAGAACTACATTTTAAAACAACCCATTTTGATTTGATTTTAAGACAACAAATCATTCATTATGAAACATTGGTAGATATGTAATACTAGAAATACCGAGAAAGTTATACTGTCATATGTACCTACTCAGTAGACTTTTTTTTATGGGCTACTCTCCAATTTTGGTTCAATTTCAGTTAAAATGACCAATATAACCTTAACTGACCAACCATTTAAATGTTCATGAATACATTTTTCTGTCATTATCCTCCTTCAAGCCAACATTTCCTTCTCACTTTTAGCTTCTAATCATTGTTATTAATTATAATATATATAATTCTTCTTTTATATATATATATAGAAAATGTTATATAACTCTTCTACTTATGTCAACTTAATGATCAAATTTAACGTCAATGAAAACAGAAGGTCCCTTTCATTCCCTTTAGTCCCTTCAGTTGATTCCTGGATGTAAAAGAGAGTGAACACAATGTAAAGATATTTATTGGTGGCCACTTCCAAATGGTCAATAAAACGAATACAGATATAACATACTTTGGTATTATTTCAGAACCTCTTTACACTCTTACCTCTTACACCTCTTTACTCCCTACTTTTTTAAAGCTTCTTTTGAGCTAATAAATAAAAAATGGTTGTTTTTCACTCTGAGGTCGCAATGAAAATTCTTAAAAGGCTAGGGAGTGACTAAGATGGCCAATGGAGGAACAAATATTTAATTATTTTTCAATATTCACAATTAGAACCCCCAGTTTTGACAAGTAGAATTCTCAATAGGTAGATCAATACTCAAATGTCTGTGAAACTAATAAAGAAGACATAACTCTACTGAACTAACTAGTGAGTAACTGCCAATTAAATAAAACATAAGTTAACTAAAGATAATAGAATGTTAATATTTGGGTTGCAATAATTGTGAAGGCCATTTAGAAATTGACAAATTCAAAACTTGATAAATTTTATAAAGGATTTCAACAATATAAGCTATCTTTTGTTTTGTGTAAATTTAATGGAGAGTATTTTTCAATATAATTTAATTTTTTTTTTTTTTTTTTGGCAACTCCTTTCATAATTCAAGTCAGTTTAAATAATACATCAAGATATTAACGTTTTGGGGTATCTTCTTCATCTTCAGAACAATTATGTGAATTTGATAGCAAGAAGATAACCATTGCAGATTAAATTCTAAACTTAAAATGTTTAGGGTTTTGGGGTGTACTGAATTAAAAATTTAATATTATGTAAATTTGTAATAAGTATCTTTATAGATAAATACGATATACTAAAAAAAAAATGAAAGTTTAATAACATCATACCTAAGATGAAAACTGATGGAAGTTTATAAAATCCAAAAAAAAAAAAATGAATTCTTACATAACAAACTTTGGTAATCTCAAAAACTTGAATTACGCCCAAGAAAAAGAAATGCAACCAGGACTGAGCAATAATACGATAGTAACAAGAACAAACAAAAAAAAGTAACCTTCGCGGTTATTAGATTACAAAGAGAATACATACCTTGAAACATTTCTTATGTTTTTCCTAACAGCAGATATACAATCGTGATAGTTAAAAACGACAATCAGTACCTAATCAAACTTTATCATTATCATTATTTACCAGATAAACCTATTGAAAATAAATTGTGTTTATTTTGATCAAATTTTTTAAATCTATGTTTACACATATTAGTGATTTAAAATAAAAAATGTCATTTTAAGTGATGCTAGAGTATTCCAATATAATGTATCTTATCGATAATTTTTGTTATTATTTTCTTCTCGTTACATATTCATTAAAAAACAAAACAATTATTTCCTTCAATTAAATTACCTTTCTGTGGTCAATAAAATCTTCTGAACTCAATTGATTCAAAGAAAAAAGTTTAGTTAATAAAATTAGCAAGAATGAACAGAAGTGAACCGGTATTAATAGACTACTGCGGCTAAACTATTACATCTGACCGGGAAATGACTACTAACTTACTTTCCGCTAGTTAGAAAGGGAGGGGTATTTATATTGAATCAAGAGAAAAATGGTGACGCTAGTGATTCTTCTGGATTTGGTTTCCAAAAATCCTCTCTTCTAAAGTTCTCGAACTCCGTGAGAAAAGAAGTGGATAGACTGTGAAGTCACTGAAATGGCCTCTAGCACAAGTTCCACTTTTGGGTTTGATTCATTAATTAACTGTTTCTGTTGGGAAAAAATACTTCAGGACTTGTGCAATGGATAAACATTCTTAATGAAAATATGTAACACAATAACAGTTAATGTTATACTATAATAATCTACATTAAAGTTACTTTCATAATCTGTATTAGGACTTTCAAATATTTCATTCTTTAA
>NW_027105331.1:245185-246977 GCF_000696795.3 Halyomorpha halys
TTAATAAGAATAAAACATATTTTTATATAAACAATAACATTGAAAATAGATAATGATTGATAAACGAAAATGGATTGTGGGTGCTTTAATAAATTAACTATTTGGGAATAGGCTAGGGATAAGTTTTGTTTTATCTGTTTTGTGATTGACTGGGGAAGTTTCTAATTGTATAAAAATACTTTCGGATATTAATCGTTTGTCCTGGTTAGGGACAGAAGCTATTATGGTGGTATTGTCAAAATCAAAAAGCCATGAAATTACGGGAGGAGACGGAATATTTGTGCTGGGTTATGCGGTCTTTAAGTAAATTTTTTGTTTCGCCAATGTAGGATGCATTGCAATTAGAAGTGGAACAAGGGATACGGTACACAACCTGGGAACGGTATTGAGGAGGAATTGGATCTTTGAGATTGGTGTAAATAAAAGACAGTTTGTTATGGGCTTTGAGGGCTAGACAGAGGTTTGGGATGGAGGAACGTAATTGTTTTTGAATGTTGTCTGTAAGAAAGCATATGTAAGGTAATGATCTGTATAGGGGGATGGAAAAAGATTCCAGAGAATTTAGTGTAGATTGGGTACGGTTTTTATAATTGTAAAAGAGTTTGTCGATGATTTTTGGAGGGAATTATGGGTGCTCTACACCTCATAACATTAAAATGTTCACAATCATTAATTACGTGAATGATATCCATTAAATTTAATAGGAAGTAAAACTAGGAACTGTGAAATTACAACGAAAAAAAAAAATTCAAAAGAAGGATAGCAGAGAATAAGAATCATGATTATACTCGCCAGAAAATTACTCTTCCACCTTGAAAGCTGAGCAGTGACAGTTGGTAGGCAACATAAATACGGTTTTGCCCAGTTTGGCAGTATTTGTCTATACAGTTATCACTTTAGTTTCATTTTTTGGAATTTTTGGAGATTGAAAATATCAATAGATGCGCTGCATTGAACAATTTTCTAGAAACAAAATTTCAAAATTGAGCCGTCCGTAGCTCTGATGGCTGATGCAGGTCTATCAGTCTGAGATCTGCGAGTAGCGCCGGTTCAAATCCGGCCTGGGGAGTTGACTTTTTTCATTAAGTGGTGGCCCCACAAAATGAAAAACTTGAACCCCCCCCCCATGGTTAGAGTAGATTGATCACATGTAGATAACAAGGTAAACATCACATTCGCTATGGATTGCCTTATATAAATAATTTAAAAAATCCAAAATAAGATATTCTTCTTCCCTTAGATGACAAGGTCAGGGAGTAAAATAAGGCACTTGGTGTTTCTCGTAAGGTCCTACAGGCTTCCATAGAACTTTCTCTATTCCTCAGATGGAGAGGGACAGATCAGTCTCCTTTGCTCAGAAAATACCCTGCATGGAGGTTGTGCTCGGCATTTCACCTTTTCCACACAAACATAGAGGACTGGACCCAACATTAAGCTTTCGGAATAGGTGAGGTTTAAGCCTGTCGTGTCTTGTTCGTAAGGTGAAAATGAGGATCTTTTCTCATCGAGTGAGTTCATGGATGGAAAATCCGGGATTGTGATGTGAGTGTCTTCTAATCCATCGATGGGTAACGGCTTTACTAAGTATCCTTACTTCTTCGAGGCTGAGGGTATAGCTAAACTGCCGGCAGACCAACTGGTCAAGGGGGGAGCCATGGGTCCGCAGTTCAAAGCCTCGAAGAAGTAATATATACATATATATATACATGTATATATATATTTTTTCATTAAAGCAATTTTTTAATGAATTATTGTGTGAGTGCAATAACTTTAAATACTTATAAATATTTTG
>NW_027105331.1:247527-277362 GCF_000696795.3 Halyomorpha halys
ATCTTGTCTATTCTTTTGTTTGTATATATTTTAAGAGAGTTTTTTTATTTTATTTTTTTATTTTTTTTTTATTTTAGTATGTATGTGATCATTTATCAATATTACCTATTGCCCACAACTGTGTGGCAGATTGTAATATCTATCAATAAATAAATCTATCTTTAAAAAAAAAAAAAAGAATTTGAAATGAAATCGATATAGAAAGGAATTATATCGATAGTAGTTTATTATTACACCCCCCTATTTTTTTTTTATCTTAACAGCTGACTTTTCAACGAGTGCCGGCTGGCTCGAAGATATTGGTGCAGGACAGACCTCATTGGATCCTTTTTTTGTTCATTTTTCCTAACCCTGAATTAAGAATCCTTTCTTTCTAAAGTAAATTTCATCGCAATTTCAAAATTTGCTATGTTTTCTCAACGATTTACGTTTATTTGCAAAAATGCCAGATCTTTCTCAACTACGTCCTTGGTAAGAATCTTTTCTTATCACATGTTTTAAATATTTAGATCTTATCAGAATACTCATATTGCCTGAAAAGTGAATTCATGTTTAATCATTTGACATGGAATTTTTAATAAAATCACGTTATTGCCATCGTTTATAAAATTAGATTTATTAAAAAAAGATCTTCCTATTTACGTCATAATTTCTCATTATTCTCATTCAGTAATCTCATGAAATGATTTTGTTTTAGTATAATTAAGAAATGAAGATATTAGGCTTTGTAGTCTTGTTTCAGACTATATTCTATTAGGCCTTTTACATTACTTGAGTGGCTCTGTTCTGAAAAAAATAGCTTTTAATTACAAATAGTTTATTAAAATTGAATATTTATTATTTATAATTATAATTTTTCATTATTTGTGACATTTTATTTAATTGTAAAAAACCATGTTTTAAAGTTTAAATTGGATTAATGTTTATTATCCCGAAATATTTTCCATGGTAGGTCAATGCTTTTTTTTTTTTCAAATTCATAATTTTCCGTTAGAATTAGCCATAATATATAATTTCTTTAAAGAGGTATCCGTATTTTATCTTGTTTATTTTTTTTCTTATGTTTAAAATTTTATGTACCGAAAAGGAAGACCTAATTTTAAACTTTTAATATGTGGACAATCTATTTTTTGGAAATGTAAATGTCATATATATATCTAAATGTTATACAACAATGGTCGGAATGCATACCACAGACTATCACCCTTTTTTTTACTTCAAATTTTTTTCCAGAAAAATGTTAAAGTTGCTGTATGTGGAGCAAGTGGTGGTATAGGACAGCCTCTCTCTTTGCTTTTAAAACAATCACCATTAGTAACAGAGCTTTCACTTTACGATATAGTTCATACTCCAGGTGTAGCTGCTGATCTTAGTCATATTGATTCAAAGTCTGTGACACGTGGATCTAATGGGCCTGAATCTTTGAAGGTCAGTGATTATTTTATTTTTACTCCATCATGGATTATTCTTGAATCTATTTTTTTTTTTATTTTGTCAAAGAATTAGATATAGTTGATTAGTATAACAATTTTTTAATAGGGAGGATATTGTTGACAGTAGATTTAAAAAAAAAAGTTGGTGGAGCACGATCTGTGAAGTGTACACAAATTATAAGTTAAAATTAATAATTATTTGTGATGAAGTTTTGGCTTAAATTGCTGGCTTTCATCAGGGCTATGAAAAAAAAAATATATATATACAAGATAAAAATTATTATGTAATAGTACAGCAAAAAATAAAGAAAAACAAACAGTATCTCAAGTAAATAAGAAGATAATAAACATTAGTATAGGACCACACTCTCTCCTAATCCCTGACCAACTTTTCCTTATAAACTTCTTTTATGATTGGAGAAGTTTGTCGGGGGGTGCGGTCAGCAAAGAACAACATAAATAAACAAAACAATATTTATTTATTTTATGCCGAGGTTCGACCTGAATTTCCGGTCTTCGTCAGGGCTATAGAACAAAAGAGATAACAACAACATTTAGAGAAACATACAATTGAAAAGGAATAGTATACAAACAAATTTAGAATTATACAAATTATTGAATTAAATCATAAATGATAAAAATTGATAACTGATAATTGAATAATAAAAAAATTTTTAATTGATTGATAATCGTGGAATTGGATGGTTAGTTAATACTCACACTGTAATTCAGATATAAGGCACTCACTATTTTTCATTGTCTTGTCACAGTGTTCAATTTGTAGATTCAATTTATTTATTTATTTTTTCAGTTTTCTAGACACTACTTGCATATCTTATATTATACATATCTTCTTACCTACATGATATTATATTTCATCTGTCACTGTTTTCAATCTACTACCATCCAATACCAGAATTATCAATCAATTAAAAATTTTTTTATTATTCATTTATTAGTTATCAATTTTTATCATTTATGATTTAATTCAATATTTTGTATAATTCTAAATTTGTTTGTATACTATTCCTCTTCAATTGTATGTTTCTCAAAATGTTGTTGTTATCTCTTTTGTTCTATAGCCCTGATGAAGACCTGAAATTCAGGTCGAAACATCGGCATAAAATAAATAAATATGGTTTTGTTTATTTATGTTGTTCTTTGCTGACTGCACCCCTCGACAAACTTCTCCAATTTTAATGTTATTTATAAACAACTCAAAATACCTATTTTAAATAATGAAATATTTGAAAGTCCTAATACAGATTATGAAAGTAACTTTAATGTAGATTATTATAGTATAACATTAACTGTTATTGTGTTACATATTTTCATTAACAATGTTTATCCATTGCACAAGTCCTGAAGTATTTTTTCCCAACAGAAACAGTTAATTAATGAATCAAACCCAAAAGTGGAACTTGTGCTAGTGGCCATTTCAGTGACTTCACAGTCTATTGAAACGTCGGCATAAAATAAATAAATATGGTTTTGTTTATTTATGTTGTTCTTTGCTGACCGCACCCCCCCCCCCCGACAAACTTCTCCAATCATTAATCTACGGTCAACTATCTATACCTTATTATAAACTTTTTTTGTATGCTGAATTACTAATGTATTTTCATTGAAAATATAATTAATTGTTCCATTGTAATTATAGTTAGATGAGTATACTTGACTTTTTAAATTGAGAATCTCACTGTTTATAATTATTAAAATAAATTTTTGAATTAACTTTAACTTTTTGAAATTTTAAGTACTCTTTTTATTCCATAGACTGCTTTGTCTGGTATGGAGGTCGTTATAATTCCTGCTGGAGTACCAAGAAAACCTGGAATGACACGTGATGACCTCTTTAACACAAATGCATCAATAGTTAGAGACTTGGTAGATGCTTGTGCTAAATACTGCCCAAAGGCTTTGATTGGAATTATATCAAATCCAGTATGTACACGTTAATCAACATTGGTCTGCTGTTCATTTTAAGTTTAAGAAACTTTTATGTTTTTTTAATTTGTAATCTTGATTGCTTTTGTGGTGTTCAAAGACTATATTATGTACTTTTTATTTATTTATGAAGGTTTTTTTCTCAAATAAAGTAATATAGTACATTATTTATGATTGGATGGGGATACACATGAGATCTTATACATCTTAATATAACTTTTTTGTATGTACTATAGTATAATTTATAAAAATAAAATAGATAAATCTGATGTGTTCATACACAAAACTTTCCTTACCGCTTTGGGTGTTAAGTCTGGCACAAAACTTTTTTACTTTGTCTTCACTAATATTTATCTGATTTAGATTTTTAATCTGTTTAAGTGTAGCTCTGTTAACAAATTCAAGTATTGTGATTCTGTATAAGCAGCTATAATGTTACGGGAGAAGTATAGTTTTCAAATTATTGGGAAAACTAAACATGGAGTACTAAGTCGAGTATAGCTTTATTAATTATGATTTGAAAATTCTATTTATTCACTTTAGAAGCAATTAAATTCTCTACAAAACAAAAAAAAAAATCATGAGCAGTTCATCATTGAACCATTCAGCTATATATAGGGTTTGCAAATAAGTCCTTTTCGTTTTTGTATTCATGTTTCATTTATAATATGTAACATTTTTCTGATGCAATTAATCTCAACAGGATTGTTTATCCAATTTGTAATATGTAAACAGTGTTATGTCTGTTGACACTTGTTAAGATTAGGTCAGTATTGTGTTTGTGATCTAGCTGAGAAGATGGATAGGAATATTGTGCATTATAGGCACATTTTGCTTTATTACTTCAAAAAAAAGGAAAGCAAGCTGCAGATAAAAAAAGTATGCAGGGTCTATGAGGATAATGGCTTAACAGGGCGCACATGCCAAAATTGGTTTGCCAAGTTTCCAGCAGGGAATATGACATAAACGACCTGGTCGCTCATAAGAAATTGAAATCATTGATGTTAAGGCGATAGTCAATCAAAATCCATCTCAATCAGTGCGAGACATTGCAGAGGTCCTAGACCTATCACATACAACCATAGAAAATCATTTGAGGAAGCTCAGCTATGTTTCTAGGCTTGATGTTTGGGTCCCCCACTCTCTGACCGAAGCCAAGTTGGCAACACGCAGTTCCATTTGCGATTCACTGCGGAAACATAAAAAAAAGATCCATTTCTTAAAAGACTTGTGACAGGGGATGAAAGGTGGATTGTCTACGATAATGTGGGGTGAAAAAAAATCTTGGAGACCCAGCAACGAACCACCTGGAACATCTTAAGCGGTATTGCACCCAAAGGAGATAATGCTTTCTGTATGGTGGGAATTCAAGGTTGTGATTTTTTATGAACTGTTGCCACAAGGTGTATTGATTGATTCCACTCTATACTCCTCACAATTAACAAAATTGGATTAATCGATTTGAAGAAAATGCCCAGAAATGGCAAATCGAAAGGGTTTCATCTTCCATCATGACAACACTAGGCCCCACACTTCGTTAGTCATCTGCAATAAATTGTTAGCCCTTTGATGGGATCTTTTGCCCCACCCTCCTTATTCACCAGATCTTGCTCTTAGTTACTACCACTTATTCTGGTCTCTACAAAATTCCTTAAGTGGAAAACAATTTGAAAATGAACAGGGTGTCGGGAGCACCTTGATCACTTTTTCGCTAATAAACCACAGACATTCTATGAACATGGGATTATTCAGCTGTTGGAGAGATGGGGTAAAGTAATCGAAAATAATGGACATCACATTGTAAATTAAAATAATTATTATGTTCAAAATAAACCTTAAAAAAAATCTTTCACCCAAAAAAAACCAAAAGGACTTATTTACCAACCCTATATTATCTTGTATACCTGAACTTAGTAAAAATAAAACAAAATCAAGAAAATGTGACTGATATATACTCCTTGTAGTAATCAGGATGTGAATTATCTAATGAAAATATTAATAACTAATGGATCAGGTACTTAATATTAATAATTTTATACATAAGGTTAATAAAATGCTTAATTTTAGGTTAATAGCACAGTTCCAATTGCTGCAGAGGTTTTAAAGAAAAATGGAGTATTTGACCCAAACCGTTTATTCGGAGTTACTACATTAGATGTTGTTAGAGCCAATACATTTGTTGGAAACGCTAAGGTAAATGAAAATTGGTATATTTATTCCGATTTCTCTGTTGTATCTTTTAATGAAATTCATAAATTCTATAGTATAATATTCTGCATTTATAATGACTTGTCAATTATGGATCAAGGGCATTAGATGAAAGAATTATTGCTGCGTATCTGCATAGAACTAATAATTGAGGGGTGAAGAAGTAAGTGGTCGTTTAAGTTAGCTAGAGAGGATGCTTTAAAAATAAAATTGGGTAAGGAATTCCAAAATATAGCAGCATGAGTAATAAAGGTTTTTATCTATTGAATTTAAATCACATTTACTTTTTTATGAATACCTATTTTGGCCAAGAGATATTCTTTAACTTCTTTGGGTTTGAATGCTCGTAACTGTTGAAACTTCTGGGATTCCGATTTATCAGTATTTATAAAGTATATAAATACAATTATACACGTTTCATCCCAACCAAAACCATGAATTAAAAATATCCTTGTTTCAATTTTATTTTTTTCTTTCTGATTGTGTGCCCTTACCTCACAACATTCATTGCTTTATCTTATTTATTAATTGGAATACTTTCTTGATTCTTGAAAATTTGGCCTTTGTAAAAGTAGGAACAATTTAGAATAAATATCCTAAAAAATAAATTAGAAACAATGAATAGAAACATAAAAAAGTTAAACATTTAATAATTGACCACATTTAATAATAAAGGAAAAGACAGTCTAAGTGGTGATTAAAATTAAAAACTTTATTAAAAGCCAATGTTTTGATCCTCCAGGCTTTATATGGATCCTTTAAATTTAGAAATAATGATCAGTAGTACTGCTTACTTTTAATAGAGATTTACATTTCTTGAATTGTTTTCTAACATTTCTCATTAATGATTATCAAATATACTCTGCTCTGTTTTTAGAAATAATCTACTCTTAAAAGTAGATATACAGCAAAATACAAAAGTTGTTCTGGTAATGCCCTCAGTTTATGTTCCAACTTGATACCAAACTATCTAGTCTGATTACAAATGAAACCGTGCAGCCAAAAGATGTTGATATTTATATATAAAAACCACTTATTCCCAAAAATAGATATGAATATTCCATCTATAAATATATTATAACCTAAAATCCCATGTTATATCTCATACTTCTCATGTAAGCAAGCGTCCACAACAGGCTTTCGTTAAATATGTATTTTTTATCTCGACCTCTTTAAATGTAGAAAAAGTCTCAGAGAATGTATCCAATAAAAGGTTTGTGTCAGGATTTGGAACTGATAAGTTTTCCTTGGCATTCCAATAGAACCTATTCTTACTGTTTAGTGGTTAATGCAATTGTTATTTTGCAACTTATGAGCATGTCATGTGGTTGGATGAAAATTCTGGTTAATTTTTAGGTTATCTTAGTACAAATAATATTGGAATATTATTATTATATTTGTGTAAAGTTTGGTCGATGGTTAACAGTAATAGAGCATGAACAGATGGCCTTGGTGGAAGGGAAGAATAGGTCACATGAAAAATAATGTAAAGGAGGGGTGTATGGTAAAAATGATAACTGATTGAGAAGAGAGAAGCAAGGAATGGAATTTGTTTACAATGCTAAGGATACGAATAGCTTTTCAGATTTCTGATATTGACAGAAGAATCTTATGCTTCTATGCTCATGGTTGCCTTGAAGATTGTAATTTTGATATATTGATATTATTTAATCGCTTTTCCTTGCCTACTTTAATAATATAATTGATCTAACTTTTTGCTTTGATGTTTCTTAATAGTATGGTTTTTTTTAATATTGATTTAAAATATTGAATATTATATAAGTCTTAAAGCATGAAATTAATGATTCAAATGCATATATTTTCTTGTTTTCATCTAAACTTACTATGATGTATATTCATTGTTCAATTCAAATTTTTTTTTTCTGCCTGGTTTCAGTAAATTTTATATTTAAACAAAACAAAATGAAATATAATTGTAATATTATTGATTTAACAATATTTGTTTTCTTCTCGATAGGGACTTGACCCTCAATCTGTAAGTGTTACGGTTATAGGAGGCCATTCCGGAGTAACTATTATTCCTCTTTTGTCACAAGTAAAACCTAAAGTGGAATTTAAGAGTGATGAATTATCAGCATTAACTACTAGAATCCAGGTAAGCTATGTTTTTTCTTACCATTTTTTCAGTTTTTTCTAAATTTTTATTTTTATTAATATTTAAATTTTTGTATTGAAGAGTTTACACAGTGTTTAAATATTATAATTTTACATGGGGAATGATTGTAGGTTTATAAACCAAGCTTGAATTAATTTCTTACTGTCTAGAGTTGATTTATCGTTTCTGATTTTCAGTTAAATCTGTTGTTTCCATTTTCTTTTTCCATCCACTTTTAATTTTTTTTTTTATTTAGTTGTTTAAATCATTATCACGGCTCAAGGTTAAATATATACCAAATAATTGTTTTAAGTAGTCAATATCTAAATATAGAATTTGAAAAAATTAGTGTTCTCTTCGAATTTTCTTTTTATTCATCTAATTTTTTAAAATACTCTTTTAAAATCATATTATTATGGAAGATCATTAATTGACCATGTGTAATCAGTAAAAGGAAGATGGTCTGGGTATGGCCAGAATAACTCAAATAGAAAATAAACGCATAGAAATTAGTTTATTTTCTATTTGAGTTATTTTTACTACACCATCTTCCTTTTACATTAAGTTATTGAACATTTTATATCACACTAATTACATTATTTTGAAAGTTCAGCTTTATTAAACTTTCAAGTTAAATATATCTGTACTTCTTATTTAAATAATAAAATGTATTATGTTATATTCAACTAATTCATACAATTAATATAAAATATCATTTATTTAAACATTTTAAATATTTAAAAAGCCCCTGAAATCGAAAAACGGCATCAAACCCTCCACTCCCGCCCTCCATGGTAGCCTTACTTATCTGTCTTTTTAAACGGACCATTTCAGCGAGTAGGTTGGTCGATGAACGACATGTCACAATCTCACAAGAGGAGATCGTAACACTAAAAAAAAGGCCATCCTTCCCCGCCCCGCTAAACCCCTGGAGAGCGAGGGCCCTATATCACTTTTGAAATATTAGCTTAAAATGGGAAGGTGAGACTTTGATATAGAGCAATATTTAAAAAGCCCCTGAAATCGAAAAACGGCATCAACTGTACCTATCATGCTAAGGCTTAAAAAAAAAAATGCTGAATATAAAGTTTTGTTCTGTAATTACAAAAACTGAATTAAATAATTTTTAATCACGTGTATAATATACATTCATGTTTACCAATTATCAAGAGCTATCACTATTTTTAATTTATGAATGGTTAGATACTGTCACTGGAAAATAAAAAATTTTTAGTGTGTCCTATAACTTATGAATTACTCAAAAATTATTGTTTTAGGATGCTGGAACAGAAGTTGTAAAAGCTAAAGCTGGAGCAGGTTCAGCAACACTATCAATGGCTTATGCTGGAGCACGTTTTGCATTATCTCTATGTAAAGGTCTAAAAGGAGAGTCAAACATCATCGAATGTGCTTATGTTGAATCAAATGTTACTGAAGTGCCATACTTTTCGACACCAGTACTTCTTGGGGTTAGTATGTCTTTTTTTATTAGTTATAAATTATGAATGTTTGCTAATAAATACTTTAGAATTGAAGGTGTTCATTACTTTAAAGACAGTTTTACGGCACAGACAAGCTCCAATCTCTTAACAAAATTATGTATTTTATTATTAATTTTATATTTGTTTTCCATCAACTACTACAGTTTTTTTTTTATTTCACTATTTCCTTAGTGCTGTTAGGTGTGGAGTAGCCTGTTTATCTCTGTCTAAAGCCATTCTTTCAGAGTTTATCCAATGAGCAACTGCATTCCTCTGCGTCCATATAAACAGTCACTATAGGTAAGCCTTAACCTACCCACAGAGCACTTTCCTATTGGCCTTGCTTCTGTCAGCCTACAGGTCTTTCAATCACCTCCCATCCTACAAAGATGGCCATGCCATTTCAGCTGGCATTCAGTAACAGATCTCACTCCTGCTCTAGCTCCTCAGATGCTGTTCTCTCTTTTTTTTTTCTTACAAACTCCCTTCTGGTTTTTCCCACCACTTTCTTTGATGGAATCTCATTTCCACTGCCATGAGTTGCCTCCCATGTTTCTTAAGGATTGGATTGTCCAACTTTCTGACCCTTAAAAAAGGATAGACAAAAATATAGACTTTAATCGGTGTAACTTTGTCTTTTTGCTTACTTCTAGTTTGACTACCAGCTCTGAAGACATTTGGAAGAATAAATTACATTCACAATTATCGCAGTTGATTGAGGAAAATAATTTTAAAATAGAATTTAAGAAATCAAGTGTTAATAGTTTTTTTTAACTTGATTATTTTTAAAGTAATTAAAAACTAATTCCATATTTAATCCATTTTGATTTACTTAGCTCATTTTTTTTTCTCCACAGCCAAATGGAATTCAGAAAAATCTTGGATTGCCTTCTGGTCTTTCTAGTTATGAAAAGGACCTTCTCAAATCTGCTATACCAGAACTCAAGAAAAACATTCAGAAGGGTGTAGACTTCGTTCATAAGAAGTAAAGGGAATGGTTATTGATACTATCTGTCTTTTATTAATAAACATCCTGATGGAAATAATTATTATAATTGAAATTATAAATTTTTTTTCTTACCATTTATTGCCAAAGTGTATATTTTAAAGAAATTTGGGACATAAATATTTTACCACTGGATAATGTTTATCTTAACATCAAAGCTATCTATCCCAAGAATATTTTTATTATTTTTGTAATAAGATTTAAAATTATTTTTATTAATAAAAAAAAAACAAGACAGAAACTAATGAAAAAAAAAATATTACTGATGATCACAATGAGATTTATTTAAGAAAAACAAAAAATGTTATTTAAGGCAAAGATATACTTGGTTATGAAAACTCATTGATTTGTTTGTTATTTATTAAATCATAATGATTTTTTAGATTGAAGATTATTTATATTAAAAAACTAATATTGATTGAAATTTAAAATTTATAAGTTTTATACTTGTTTGTTAGAAATGTTAAAGTTATCAGTACTCCTTATTGTTATCTAAAGTATTTGAAATATGCAATTTAAATGCTAATGCTTATAATTTTGTTGGCAGATAATTATTGAATGTCCTGATTGATTATATTTTAGTTTAGTGCACAGCACTTATCCATACTATGTATGAGATAATGTACCAAATATCAATATGTATTATTTAATAACTTTGAAAGATAATAATCATATCTGATATAAGGAATACTTCCATGTTTATATATATTTATGAACTGTTCATGTATAAAGAAATTAATCTAAATGTACGAGTATCTAATTGTCTTAAATATTCCATATTTCTTTTAGCATATGCTTCCAATGAATTTGTAAATTATTCTATAAAATTTAATTTTAAATAATTGTTTGTGTAAGGTGTTAATAGTACTAGTCATTTTTATTTGTAATTCATCAATATAATAATGGTTCCTGATTGTTTAAGCTTTTTTTTTTTCCAATCCTCATTTATTTTAAAATGTCACAATAATGAGGGTAAGTCTATATTTATTCATAATTAGTTATATTTTTGTTTATGTTGGTAGCACTGTCGTTTTGTGTTGATGACGCAGGCTTTATTTTTTGATGGTATGTCTATGCTAGGTCAGTTTCGTTATCATTGTCATGCTGTTAATCATGGCTGCTCTGCTTTCTATTTGCACCAAAGAAGAGCAATGTTCAGTGATCCGTTTTTGCAGTCAGAAGATGTATCAGGGGCCGAAATTCATTGAAGACTTTCGGTACAGTATGGGAACTTGCCATGTTCCTACTGCCAGTGTTGGAATTTTGCCACAATGGAGTGTCTACAAATGGATTGAAAAATTTGAAAATGATCACACAAGTGTTACGCATGATGAAGGAGCCAGACAACCGTTTACCGCCACAAATGAAGAAAACATTGAGCGTTCATGTGAAATAGTGCTCTTAAACAGACAAGTAACTATTGGCAGAGTGGTACATCATCTGCAAATCAGTCATGGTTCTGCTTACGAAATCATCCATAACAGACTTGCGGTTCCATAAAGATGGGTCCCAAAACAACAAACACAGTTGCATAAACAAACGGGCTTGGACACCTAAAAAAACATTAGGATCATTATGGTAACAAAACTTAATTTTGAAGTACTGGCACATCCTCCATGTATTTCCAATTTTGTCCCCTCTGACTATCACTTGTTTGGTCCTCTCAAAGAGGCATTAAGGGGCTGTCGATGCGATGTGCCAAACTTAATACACATAATAAAAATTTAAAAAACAAATTCTTTTTAAGTTATTTTCATAAAGACATTTTAACTCTTCTCCAAAGTTTCTAATTTGTTAATGTTTGTGTTTTCTGTAATCAGTTCCAAATGATTACAAATCCCTCTCATCATCTCTATTTCTTTCCCGAGGAGTTCCTCAGGGTTTTTTCCTCTGACCTAACCTATTTTACATTTATTTAAATGACCTACTGAACTCTATGCACCGCTCCCAATGTCATTTCTACCCTTCTGACAGTCTTGAGGTGTCTTGTAAGCTTCAGAATGATGTAGACTGTATTAAGCTTTCGGTATCAGTAAATGAAGTTGTGTCTAAATCAAATTCTTATCAGTTTAAAACTCTCTTAAAAATCGATATATATGGAGATGGTCAGGGTTGCGGTCAATAGTGAAACAAAAATAGTTTACAACTATTTATTTTCCAACGTTTAACGTTTAAACTATTTTTGTTTCACTATTGACCGCAACCCTGACCATCTCCCTATATATCAATTTTTACGGTCAACTATACATACATATATCTCTTAAAAATCCTTCTCTCCATTGCTATCCTCAACAAAATTTCAATCACCACCTAATCTGCAATAACGATATTTCTCAAATCACTTGAAATTTTTTTTTATAACCCCTTTCCTGGTCATTTCTGACATACACGGAGAGGAAGGGGGAACAATCTACAGGATACCACCCAATTCTAACCATGGTGGGGAGTCAAGTTTTCATTTTGTGGGATCACCATAGAAATAAAAGTCGAACCTCAAGGCCAGATATGAACCGTCAGGAGCCAGTTAAAGTTACCACTTTATCTTGCTCAGCCACAACCAGCCTGTTAACTTGAAAATTTATCTCAATCCTCAAACAGCATCTATGATTCCATGATTCATTCTCTAAGTTCTGTCATCTTCTCGTATGCTCAGTGTTTGGAAGACCCCTAGATGTTCTCAAATTTCTCACTAATATTCCAAGTAAGGGTGGCTTTATTCAAAATTCTGACTGCAATAGTTTCTTGTCGCTGTCTTATTTCCATCCCCAAGAACCTAAAAACCTTCCTACATCTTTGACCTCATCCTTCATACTATATTCTCCTCTTTAATATAAGATCTCAGTCCTCTGATCTGTATATCCTGTCTTACAAAACTATTTTCTATGAAAAATCAATCATTCCTGCTACCTCATTCTGAAATTTTTTATACGTTATATAAATCACTAGTATGTGCAGATCTTATACGTTCAATATATCTGAGAGAACATAACACTAATACCTAATGGACAGGTTTTTTTTCCCAATTTCAAGGCCTATTTTATAATAATTATGCACCTATTTTAATCATTGAGAGAAGGACCAGACCATATGTAAGATAATTCAAATTGATAATATTTAGTTATTGAATTTCAATAATTTGCTGTTTCATTGATCACTGAATGGTTCAAAAAATTATTCATTCATTGTGGTTTGAATTTTCATTTGCAGCTTCCAATTAAATGTGGAATAGGGCTTTGGAAACTAAATTTTCTTTCCAACTTAATATTTTCTTAAATAATAATAAACTGGGAGAAAAAAAAGTAAATTGTATATTACTTATAATATAAATTGTATTATGTATTGCTTTCATGTTTCTGCTTTTATCATCCTTCATAACAAATAATTAATGTAGCTAAAAATGTAATTAATAGACAGCTCACAAATGAAGGCAATTATAAGTGAAATATATAATATCCTGACTAAAAAAAAAAAAAAAATTCTTTTCTTATTTCAACGCACCTAAATTTGGAATTTCCAATGGAATGGCTTACTTGTGTTTACGGATTTTAAGATGGATTCATGTCGGGCACTTTTTTGATCCAACGCGCACTGAAGGCGAAAATCGCAAAAAAAGAAACACAAGCAGCGTTTTACGGTTTTATACGATTTGCGTGCGAAGGATGAGGAAAATGAAAAAAAAAAAAAGATAATAATAAAGAACAAAATTACTTTAGAATTCAATTTCTAGTAAGAATCCGTTTGATTATGTAGATCGTAATTTGAGTTTCTTTTACTGGCCGCAGAGACTAAAATGGCTACCGTGATGATGCCTCAACATAACCACAAATTCTTAAAAGAATTGGATTCTGAAACGCTTTTGATCTTGAGGTTTATACGATTTTCCGCACCATTTGCTTGTAAATCGTTAAATATCATACTAAATTATTTTGAAATAAATAATTTAATTTCTATCCATTTTAGTCTCAAAACCTTTTATTTTTCTTTCAAGTCCGACGATTTGACCAATCCGGCCATCCTCAGGGACAATCTACTACAAAACAGCTTTTATTACCTGTAAGATCCTCAAACATTTCAAAATACTTAACATTATTATTTATAATTTATCTTACCTTTATCACAGCCACTATTCCTTAAAAACTTTATCATAACAATGCTTGTAACCTTCCTCCACTCAGTTCAAGCATTAAAATTATTTATAATAACTACACTTTTGTCAATTTTCCTCTATATTTCATTAGTAAAATTCCTATCTAGGCTAATTATAATTATCCACATTCAATTTATTCTATATTATTCATAAATTAATTTTACTTAATATCTCTGCATAGTACGAGGAGAAGATGGTTGGGGGTGCGGTCAAAGAGAAACGCAAATAAGTTGGTGTAACCTATTTTATTGTGCCAACGTTTCGGCTAGAGTTTCTAGCCTTCTTCAGAGCTAAGAACAGAACAAGATAACAACCACAGTAAGTGTAGAAAATAAAAAAGAAAGTATAAACAGAGTAACATAAAATGGATAATTTTACAAAATAGAAATAATAAAATGAAGCCACTTTTTCAATTACCTATGTATACATTTACACCCGCTTCTCTCATCACTTCATTTTATTAATTCTATTTTGTAAAATTATTCATTTTATGTTATTCTGTTTATACTTTCTTTTTTATTTTTTATACTTACTGTGGTTGTTATCTTGTTCTGTTCTTAGCCCTGAAGAAGGCTAGAAACTCTAGCCGAAACGTTGGCACAATAAAATAGGTTACACCAACTTATTTGTGTTTCTCTTTGACCGCACCCCGAACCATCTTCTCCTCGTACGTCATCTACGGTCAACTATCTCTTATAATTATGAATCTGTGCATAGTGATAGTCGGGACGCGTCTCCTGCGTTTATATGAAGAACAAATGTTTATGTAGGTTTATACAGATATTTATATATGTATCTGTTTTCAATTCCGATATTTCTATAATTAGAGTGAACTCTGGTTATTGGGTCAAAAAAGACACAGGGTATTTTCAACCCTCGTTTGCAGGAGGATAGTAGTTTTAGTTATACCTACTCTTTTTCCTACAATTTAAAGGATCTAATGTGGATTATATAATGATAAGAGATTTTCCTATTACGTTTATTCTTCCTTGAATTATTTTATTATTATTTTTTTTAACAACCTCCATGGTACAGATTTACCAATTCCATAAGGGGAAAAATGTGAATGGCCTTTAGTTCTCATAATATTCAAAGCATTTTCTAGGCTGGTAGAAAGGGGGGAAAATATTGAACAGATTGGTGTACAAAAAAGTTTGATTAGGAACATTTTTTTTTTTTTTAACTAAGAAGTTTTCCTTACATTTTAGATTGAAATAGTATTTATTATTTACGTAATTTGAGCGCTGATAGTCGACAAAATATCTATGGGACTCATGTATACTAAATGGTATACTTTTACCCAATCCAACAAAAACTATGGGGCATTAGTGTAGCAAGCATGGACGTACCCAGTGGAGGGAGAAGCTGCCTCCCCCTTAAAAATGACAAAAAATTAATAATTTAATAAAAAATATTTTTTTTTTCAAGCAAATACTAATTGTAATAGCTAATAAAGCACTGTAAAATTATGTATAATTTTCTTAAAATTTTGGTTTTATTCGTCTTTTCCATGCTGAAATGTAATAACCTGATTGACTATATCTTGCCCCCTCCCCCCAGTTTTGATTCCGTTGTACCAATGTGAAAAAAAAAATAAAACCACATTGTAAAACAGTGATAAAAAAAAAAAATTGACAGTACTAGTTGATTTTGAATTGACCGTATATTATGATAGTAGGAAGATAGTTGGGGTGGTGGCGAAGGTAAAATAGCAGAAAAACTATTTATTAGTTACCGACGTTTCGCCCCACACTGCAGGGCTTCATCAGGGCTGAGCCATGGATGAAAAGTGGATAGACAGTATATATCAAGAGATTAGAATGAAAGGTTCAAGTTGTTTGGATGTGTGAACTTCTTCTTAACTAGTTTCCGCTAGAAAATAGGACTGCCCGCAGCCTCTACAACCAATCATTTATCTGTTGTGCTACTGCTCTTCAGTTTCTAATGCCTAGAATGGACCAAGTTTCATTGGTCAACCCATGTCTTTCAACTTGTCTCCGTCCATATAACTGTTTGTTTAGCATGTTGTAGGCCATTCTCACCAGATGTCCCTCCAACTGCAGTAGACTTATTTTAATAAGTCAATAACAATGACTATATGTATCATTGTAAAAGGCCATCAGCTCGGTACTAGTATCCTGTCTCCAAACTTCTCATTATAAACCGCCACAAAATTATAAGGTGGATTAGGTGTTCAAACATAGCAAGAGCCAGTTCCTAACCTCTAGCAAGTGACCAGCATTCTGATCCACAGGTCCACGCCCTGGTGGTTCTAGATACCTTTCAGGTTCTAATGTGCCTACAGAGTCCACAGTAGCAGCTATTTGCAGCCATTATCCGATAATAGATTCCAGGATTAAGGTTATTTTCATTCCTTGAATTCACGGATAAATTTTTCTATTTTCTTAAAGTGTGCAGACCAATATAAACCTGTCCATGAACCCCACCAATAGGGTTGGAATACTTTAAACAGTTAGAAATAAAATTAAGTTAAAAATAATTCAGAAAAAATTTAATCTAAAAAAAAAATGTGTCAAGATAAATATAATGAACTAGACTATTTCAAGCAGAGATATTAAAGAGATAAATTTGAAATAATGAGATGTGATGAAGGAGCTAGTGGATTATACTTATTGATTGTTTTAAATAATTTTATAAATGGTATGAAGCAAAAATTGATATGTTTAACAAGAGAGGTATTGATGTAAAAATTTTAGGTAGCTTAAATTTAGTTATATTATTTAAAAATTTCAGATAAAGGGAGAGAAAGAGAGAGAGCATCAGGATCAAATGGAAGAAATAATGTTGATAATAGAAAATTTATTTAACAAGAAAAAATATACGTTTTCATATTTAAAATAAAATTTACCTATAGTAGATAAGATAATAGAACAGTTTTCTGGAGTTTTACTCATAGAATTTAAATTAATACAATAATTTAATGACAACGGTTTTTATATTCTCTAAGGATTTGTTCTGAAAATATTTTGTGGTGCCTATCCAATAATCGAGTTGCAGAGGTTTTTGCTCTTGTTAAAGTATCACAGATTTTGACAGAGTCTCTTTCTTGGAGAACATTTCTTAGATAATTCATTTCTGAAAGGGAAAAATTGATGTGTTCATCTGCAAGCTCAACGAGTTCATCTAGTTTCCTTATAAGCTCATTTCTTGGCAGTTCCCTGAAACAAAGTTGTTTTAAATTATATATAAATAGTTGCTTTGGTATGTAAGTAATACCAACATTTAGATGGTAAAATCGGTAGGGTAACAGGAGAAGTAGAGAGGAAATCTCTCCCACTCTCCATGTGACAATCATGCTTTAGTGCTTTACTCACTGTCTGAGGATTACCAGTCCTCTCTGTCTCTACCAACAACTGCTGTCACCTCCACGTTGTGTCCCTTGGAGAGACTGATAGGATTCATGAACCACAGGTAGAGTTCTTCTCTCCTATAAAGCTGAAGGCTGTGCTTAGGCTGACAAATATATAACCCCGGTGAAGGGCTAATGATTGACCATAAGTGAATATGAAGGAAGTGGCTAGGGGTGCAGTCAAGAAGAAACAAAGACTTCACCGCGTCTTCTTAACTGCACCTTTGATCATCTCCCTCATATTATGTTAAAGAAATACTTTTATCTGAAGAATAAATATTTTATTCTTTGGGTACTTTTAATGTTTCAGGCCTCGAAAAATCGACGAATCCTCTGTTGGTGTATCACTCAAGTCTCTAACTCAGGAGGTAAAAGGACTAACTATGTTGGTGTTGAGGAGAGATGTGACCAAAGCAAAGACTGATGAAGATGCCCAGATTACTGCAAATATAAAAAAAATAACTATACATGATAATGCTTTTAACTTTAGCCTCTTTGCTATCAGCGAAGGCTTGGTGGTGGACATAGCTCCAAATTTCAAGATATAGAGAAAATATATCACCCAGAAAATAAGAAAAGGAGCAAAAGGAAGAAGCCTGAAGCCTGATTCCTAGCAGCAATGTCTGAAGCAACAGGCCACTCTAATTACAGCAAAGACTGTAAGGTTCCAGAATCATAGACAAGGCTATAAAGCCCAAAGGGAGAACAGAATGTAGAGGCGATGAATCAACCCTAACCATCTACTGGTAATACAGCAAGGTTGGGAGGACCTTCCTTGCACTGAAGTAAGGAAAGCTGAGATGATTTACAGCTAACGCTGAATTGTTCTAACCAAAATTAGAAGCAAAAGTTAGAGAGCCCAAGGGGAAGTCACTGAATTCTCTTGGAACAGGAACAGGAACTAACAGTTAGAATCCTAACTGATACTTTTGTAAAGTGACCAAGGGAGGTTGCAGCCAAATTAAGAAGCTGTGCCAAGACTGTAAGCAGACACAGGGTTACGATAGTGCCTAGCAATAATCTGCATACCAATGGTTTAGTAATATTGTAAACGATAAAATGGAAGGTGAATTCCTGTCCTGCAACAATAAAGCCTCAAGAATCAGGCAAAGTAAAGTACCACAAGATATGGTGAGTGAGGGAATTAATTTACTGAGGTGCTGGGGGCTAATTAAAATTATGAAGGAGGGATCATTTTTCTTTTCTTCCCTCTGGTAAAAGATGAGACCAACGAAGCATTTCTATAGAGGCTCATAGTGCAGAATCTCTGGATAGAGGATGTCAGCAACTGGAGCCTCCATTAAATAAGGATATGGATAGAGGGTTCTTTGCCATATTAAGAATCCCAGAAGCCACCTTGGATAATCTGAAAGCATAAGGCATGGAAGTAGGTGTCTTGGTAATGTGGACCCTAAGCATCTCATCTGCTGGAAGAGAAAATAAGTGATAAGCCATAGCACAATAGATTAAATCATTATGTAGCATTATAGAACTTTGTCTTCTCCTGGTTGCATTGAGCTATCTATCACCAGTATTCAGTCTGCCTTTCCGATTGTGTGAGGTAATATTTTTTTATAACTAATATTTTATCAGACCAGTTCGGAAAAGTATTTTCGGCAGATAAATAGACAAAATGGAAACAATTTGGACCAACTGATGTTGTGAAGTAATACACATGAATTTATTTTTTTATTCAATTTTTTTATGTAATAATGATTTTTGAGGATGATAAAAACACATGTGACTGGCTTTTTTTTTATTAAAAAAAAAAATTTTGACTCATTTTCCAGAAAGCTAAATCTGGTTTTTGAATAAATTTCAACTCATTTAATACCAAAGAAAAAAATTATTTGTTATTCTACACCTTAAACCATATCTATAGGTATATTATTACCCCACCATGATACTAAGTGGGGTAATAATTTGAATGTATGTATTATATGAGGTAGTAATAAGTATTGAAATAATTTAGACCTAATGACCTAGCAAAAATGGATAAAATATTTTTTTTAGGGAGAAATAAAGCTGATAATCTTTTTTTAGTGAGCCTAATATTATCGGCATGATAAAAGATGGAAGAGTGCAGTGCATTGGTTACGAATATTAGGTCTCTAGGAATCCCCCCAAAATTAAAGACAGTTGAGATGAAGGGAAAGGAAATTAAATATCAGGTAAGGGTCAGTGAAGCCCTATCAAACAAGTTTGAAATGGTGGGCAGACTGAAACTGCGTTGGCAAGGCCACAAGTAAAAAATGCCGGATGAGAGGTTTCCAAAGAAGATGAATGGTAGAACCGATAGAAAGAGAGAGATGAAGGAAGGTGGAAGATAAACAGGAATGGTCATCAATTCTAAATAATTCAAAATGGCAAACTTATTTAAATATCTAGGAGAGATTATACAATTTAATGGAGACAAACCAGCAATTAAATCAAGTAAAATCAAATTATAAAAAATAAATTATCATAATATAATTTATAACACAAAAACATTTATAACAAGGAAAACCAGGCCATCAGCACCAAGATAAAGCATTACAAATATGCATTCAAACCAGTTAACATATAAGATATAAAACAGCTAATATTTATAATTTATAAAAATGGAAAGAAGAATTATGAGGAAAATCCATGAAGAGGATCTGGAAACTGCAATCAGGAAAAGGCGTCTGAAATTTAATGGATACATGCTTAGAATGAATTCTTCCAACATCAACAAATAAATTATTGAAAAATTATTCAATATGAATAACCTGGGAGATTAAAAAAAATCAGAGAAGAATTTTAAAAACTTAAAATTAACTAAAGGCACTGCTTATATAGAGGATATTGTAGAAAATGTACCAAACAAATGAAGGTTATTGTGGTAGATCAGTAAAAACATACAGACAATAAATCCACTGAAAATGGAAAGCATCTCCTTGGTCAAGAAGAATGAAAAGCCTAAGGAAAGGAAAGAAAGAGAAGAAAGGAGTAATAATACTTGCATCACCCTAGTTGGCCAGTCAAGAAAAAAAAAAAAGACAAGATGTTTGAAATGGCATGTTGTATCTTTATCAGTAATCTTGTTTGCAATATTTTTTAAATAATTAGTATTGATCTTTATTCTCCATCTTGGTTTTAAAGTAGGTATTAGGTAAGTATAAGGTTACAATTTTGAATATTTATATAAGTATTTTAAAGAACACTCCAAGCATACATTTATCATATAGACAGGTTAATTTATACAGGTTTTAAACATAGGTGCTATTATCAAATGTTTATAATGAAGCTGATCATGGCTACTGTATATGTCATTAAATAACATACCATTTAACTCAAATAATTCAATCAAGTATAGTATAACATTTTTATAAATTTAAATTGCTACCTTTGACTAATTTTTTTTTGTATTGAATCACATTTTTCCCAAAAGTGAACCGTAAGCACTTCTTCTCCCATTTCTCTTTCTGCTAAGAAGTTGAGGAATTTCTGCCTTCCTGTCTCACTTATAAACATTTGATTTATGCTTGTTGTCCACTTATCAATTTCACTTTTCTGTATTCTTTCACCGCAACTACCTCCTGCACAGCTCATTCTATGTTCTCAGAACTATTGTAGGACTTCTGAAAAAGAAAGAGTAAAAATAATAGAAATATAATAATACAAGTGGCTTCTAATCCAAATTTCACATTGAAACAATAAAAATATTGGTGGTTAGAATTGACAGGAAATACTGTTACCAAAGTTAATATTTAATAATTCATTTAGTAAATTATACATTTCTATTTGGTAATTTATTCAGACTGATAACAGGCAATAATATGTAAAAGGTTAATAAAGCAGCAGCTCAATGAGAGTACTTCACCTATTTCAGAACAGAATATTTAATTAGCTATCTAACTCATTCCATAATAAGCAACAAAATAAAAGATATACTGTTTGAGCCATTATTCACTTGTTATAAATTAGACCCACAATAGATTGTTGTAACAGGTTTTACCAAAGGAAAAAATAGCGCACGATGCCAGGGGGTGCAGTTTAAAAAGAAAATATTTTTTGTTTATAATATTGAAAATGTTTATGACAAGTTAAGAAAAGCAGAGACGTACTTACGGAGTAGAGGGGTGTTATTCCCTCTAACCTAGTTCGAAAAGACCGAAAATTAAGAATTTCAAAGATCAACTTCAAACTTCGTATACTGTAGTGATATATCAGGGAAACTGGGTGAAATTTCTTATAAATGTTATTAAGTATTCCAAAATTGTTCAGGAAAAGGGCTAATTTCAGGGAAAACTCTCTGGAAATTTGGTAAATTTTAAAAATCGCTAATTATTGAAAATGCGGGAAATTAGACAAGTTCATTGTTGTTAAAATCACGAATTTAAGCTTCAAAATCTTTTAACCTATCTGTCAGTGGCCTCTTCACCCTATCTATAAACATACATTTAATTTGTCTATATAATAAGAGTCATCGGTTTTGTTTTGCTTCGTTCTCTATTGGGTTATTATTAAAAAACTTTTTTTATATTATTATCTTTTTAATGTTGTTACATGATTAAACTTATCTTTAAAATAATTTTGTTAATTTATGTTCCAGTAATGTATTTATGTGTTCTACCGAAGGGATGATACTTATTTCCATTTACATATTGATCTATTCCATTTACTTAATAATCCTAAAATACAAAAATTTCATTCTCAATTTATTTTCATATATGATGTTATTACGCAATAAAATCAAAATTTTCATCATAAAGATTATTTTCCTAATTAATATTTACAATGATTTGAGAGAAGAGGAGGTGAGTGGAAACCTTAGGCTGCTACTCTTCTTATTCTTCAAGTCGACGTCCACTCATTGAATAGGTAAAAAGATTATTATCAATCAGTAATCATTGAGAGATGGATGTGGTGAAGAAGATTCCAGGCATTTATCAGGGTTAAGCCCAACAAGAAGCAACTATAAAGTTAGGATGAATAAATATAGATAATGGTAGGAAATGGGGAACCCGATCTGGCTAGACTATACCATAGTCTCCACTATTTGAGAAAATAATAAATAAAATAGTAGTAATGATAATAGAAATAGATATATATATATATATATATATATACTTTATAAAAGTCTATGTACATGCAGTAGCCTGAACTTCAGTCTTCGTGTTGAGGTTGGATTTCTCAAGTTGTAAGTTAGCGCTTCTTTAACTTGCGTAATTTTAAGTCGTCTATTAATTCCATTTGTAGATTCCCATGAAATTGGCTATTTTTTACGAACGAAGGGGCATCCACTGTGATTCTTAGGATTTTTGACTATTTTGGAATGATAGTAATTTTTTTCTTTTTTGTAAAGGATACTGCTTCCAAGACTTCACAGACGTACATCAGTAGTGACCTGAGTATTGTTTATATAAATAAGAATAGTTGTTTCTGATTTTAATTTAGATTTTCAATTTACGACATAATATAGCAGGATTGGCCAATAAGTCGATCGCTTGGCCTATTGAGGTAGATCGTCGCTCGCTCACAATGTCTGGGGTGGTCATTGTTGTTTTTTATGTAGGTAGATAAGCCCCGTATGTCAGTATTTCAGAACGATTTGTACTCAGCGAGCTATTGATAGATTAGCAAAAAGTTAGTCATATTATTCTTTCATGATACATTTTCCTGCCCCCCCCCCAAAAAAAAAACAAAAAACCGCGAAAGTGAAATATTGAAATCAAATTATCAGCCATACAGCTTTATAACAACTGTTTCACATTTACATACGAACAAATAATGTAGCAACCTATACATTGCAGTTCATAAAAAAATTAAATTGCATTTTAAGTTAGCAAAAATCTATCTTGAAAAAGTGTCGTAAAATCGATTTTTTTAGTTAACGATGTAACGCATTCCGCTGCTATCAAAAGTTGGGTCTGGAAATTTATTTTCTTAATGAGCCTATATCTCGAAAACTTAATAAGTGATTTAAAAAATAAATAATAGTTTTGAACATATATATTACTTATCCACCCATACCTCGCTGGAATGCACCTGATACTGAACACAGTATATAAACATAGTATGCATTTCATAATCCTTCCTCCTATGACTAGTCAATCGCGATACACTTATAAGATAAAAAGTTGGCCACCCCTGTGATATAGGATTGCGTAGGTTTGGGTTAATTTAATGTTAATATAGTCATGCCAGTAAGTTAACATCAAATAAGGAGGGGGGGAGGAATGAAGATAGAAACATTAAACAACGATAAAGGAGTAAAAGGAAAATAATAAGTAAAAGAAATATAAAGAATATAATTTAGCGTTTATAATTTTCAGCCTCTTACTGATATTGAATTAATTCATTTAAGGAACCTATATCTGTGATTGTTCTTCTAATTAAAATTGGTATACATCTAGGAATAGCATCACAATTTTCTGAACATTGACCATATATAAGTCCTGATCGGTATTTATTAATTGTTCCTCGATTTAATAAGGCACAATGTGCTCTATGTATAGTGTTTGATTATTTCATATTTTTGTATATGTTTCCAGTCATATCTACATTTGTTCTTCGTTTCCGTTATGGTTTTATCATGTTACTTACTGTATTAAATTTCTTGATCGCACTAATAAACATCCCTTTGATTATATCATCCTTCAGCTCTGACAGGGCCTTGATTTAAATAATACAACGAATCCCCTTCCATTCAATACTTCATGATTTTCATTTCTATGAATAATTTTAATATATGGATTAGGGTTTAATGGAAATACAACTTACTACTACTTTATAATGACAAAAATTTGATGTTTTACATGAAATACAAAAAGTTTATTTTTAATACTAAAATGAAAATCCAATGGATATAACTTCTATCCTCACATCTTTCCTGAAAGATCTTCAAGATACCATCAAACCTCTCATTAACCTTCTCACCAGAATCCTATCTGAAATCCCGCTTACGGTGCATTCCCACGATGAGCACAAAACCCCTAGCTGTCCTGTAATGGCCTACATAATCATCGTGATGAACTTGACTTATTCCTACATGATAAACACATTGACATAACCCTACTGACAGAAACTCATTTCACACAAAGAACACACTTTTACATACGTGACTACATCACTTATAGATCAGACCATCCAGACAACACTTCCCATGGTGGTTCTTTTATCCTTATCCCATTCCCTTATTCCTTCCAATCCAACTGATGCAATTCAATCAACCTCGGTTACCATTTCAACTCGCCCTTTCCATGTTACCTTTTCAGCTGTATACTGTCTTCCTGGTAATAAGCTTTCTTATAACCTCCTTGATTCCTTATTCCGAACCCTCGGACCGCGCTTCATTGCTGGAGGAGACTATAATGCTAAGCACCAACGATGGCGCACATCCAACTCCCGTGGTAACATCCTATCCCGTGTTTCCACCTACAATACCTATTCCATTCTCTCTCCCAAAAATCCGACTTATTGGCCTACATCCCTCAAAAAGCGCTCTGATATCATTGATATATTTATCACCTCTCAGATTTCTCCCTCTCAAACCACTGTTGAATCCCTGGACGACCTATCATCAGATCATAGTCCAGTTCTGCTTTTTTTACATTCATGCTTTGTACCAAAGCCCTCCGCACCTTCATTGATTACAGGAAGAGTTGACTGGGACAGATTTGGATACGACTTGGAACAAAAACTAGACTTGAATATTCAACTAAAGACAAAACAAGACATCGACGAAGCTATAGAAAAACTCACAGAATCAGTAAGAACAAGTATAATTGACAACACATCGGCTAATAGGCTAATTAATAACAATAAACAAAATAACCTGCCACGGGGTATTCATGATGTTGTGTTAAATGTAAAATGTTTTGCCATGTTAAATGTTATAACTATAAGATTGTGAGCAGCCCAATTTGAAGTCATGTTAAACGTTAAATGCACATGAGTCCCTAGCGGATTTTCTCAGCAACTTGTTGTATAAGCCTTTATGTTTATAACCTTCCTTCCAGACCCTTATGTTATTGTTTACTTCAATTTTGATTTAAGTAATTAATTACAACATGCCTAGAGTAAGTGAAAAGTGGAATTTGTGTGAAAGTATAGCTTATGAAATGAAATGAAAAAATAACTTTATTCTGGGACATATGTCCCCTAAGAATAATTACATGGTTCATATAGTGAGATTTTTATCTGGCGAGCGTTTACAAATTTTCAGATAGTAGAATGAAATTACATTGTTTTTTTTTCTCAAATGTATCATTAAAATTATCCATTCTGGTTTAATAACAGGGATATGAATACCATAAACACACGAAAGAACTGAGCTGTCACAACAAAAATGGCGGCGATCTCAATTGGTCTATTGTGTGACGTCACTCTCCATTTAACAGACCAAGTAACAGACTCTCAGCCATGTTAAATGTTATTTCGTTTTACCATGGTAAAAGAAGGCAATTTTTTTCGATTTAACATGAGTTTTTCCATTTAACACGCTTTAACATGTTAAACCAAAGATCATGAATACCCCTATAAAGGGAAAGACGCCAAGCAAGATCGAAGTGGCATAGGACCAGACATCCAACTGACAAAACGTATTACACCAAATTGACTAACAAACTAAAAGTAGAAATCAGAAAATACAAAATTCAAAATTTAATTAACTTTGCTGAAAATCTTACTACTACTGACAAATCATTATGGAGGACCACTAAAAAACTGCTGAATTTCAAAGATTTTAACCACCCACTTCTACCGAATCCCAAACCTGGACCAAAACTGACGCAGAAAAATCACAAACATTTAGACAACACCTCTTTAAAACCTTTATTCCACATCCTCATACCCTTAACCCAATTCATCTTGAATGTATTGAAGCAGAACTAAATATTCCGCTCCAAATGACCTTCCCACCTAAAGCATTTCATTCTTCTGAAATATCTAGTATCATTCAAAGATTATCTACCCGCAAAGCTCCTGGATACGACCTAATAACATCCCACATTCTAAAACTTCTTCCTCGGAAAGCCATCCTATTCTTCACTTACATATATAACGCCGTACTCCGTTCCACATATTTTCCTAACCCCTGTAAATTATCTATAGTTAAAATGATCCCCAAACCCCAAGCCTCCAGAATACCCATCGTCATATCGCCCTATCTCTCTATTACCGATCATAGGCAAAATCCTTGAAAAACTCATTTTGAAGCGCCTATACCCCATCCTGGATTCCAATCATATAATCCCTGATCACCAGTTTGGATTTCGAACATCCCACTCTACTATCCAGCAATGTCATCGTGTAGTGAACGTAGTCTTGTTTTCTTTAGAGCGTGTAATGTATTGAGCGGGAGTCTTCTTCGATGTAGAACAGGCTTTTGATTGAGTCTGGCACCCGGGACTGCTTTACAAACTCCGTAAATTTCTACCTCCTACATACTTTCTCATAATTCGTTCCTTTCTCATTGATAGATTTTTCCAAGTAAACCACAATGGTTCCTATTCATCCCCCTATTCTCAGTCCGCTAGACGTGATCTACAAGACAATATTGAAACCAATCTGGAAGTTGAAACGGCATTAGCCCCGAGACCTTTTGTGAATTGCTGTTGGAGTTCTGGCAATGACCAGCTTCTTCACTCAAGCTATGAGTGCATTAATGTCATGTGGTCTCACTGTCTCCACTGACCATCAATACCAATGACGCTGGGGTCTATTGGAGCCCTGCTTTGCCTTCCATATGAGGGTGGCAAAACTTGGTTCACAGTTCCCAAGGCTGCAATGATCGAATCAAAATTCAACATTCTACCTTGCTAATGTTAGACGCCTATATAAATCGGGAATAAGTCTGGGCTCCGGAGATTTTTCCTTATCTGCCTCATTGATGCTTTAGAAATATTTTGGTATGAAAAATGTATTACTTTCTTTGGTTTAAAATATAAATTTTAGAAAGTGGGGTTGAGGATGAAATTATTGCTAAGAAAACATAGAACAAGCTAAGTCTCAAAACCAGTTTTGTACCACAAATAAAGTCTTACTACTCTAAAAATCCCACTGATGGTGTATCGTTGGATTCAGAATTGCAGGAAGCATTAGCAAATCTCATTTTACAATTAGTTTTTTACTTTTATATCGCAAATAATAAATAAAGTCGACTTAAAAATCATCATGAATACATTTTATTTATGTTGGAGAGATCACTTCTTCAGGTGAAGTGCTGAACCAATTTACAAAAATAAGGTTGAAATATTTTTTTGTTTAGAGTGACCAGGAGCACCTAAAATTGTTGAAGATGATACCAGTATTTTTCGATTAATTAAAAAAACTGAATTTTCATTAAAATGTTTTTGGAACACAAGTTCAGGCCAAATTATTCCTCCCCTCCCTCACAAGTTGTAGTCAACAATCCTGTTAAATGGGATGTTACCTAGAAACTTTTATTTTTTATGAAATAAGCAAGCGTTTATAGTATTGAGGGGACTCACTGCCGGTCTGTTAATTTAATCTATTTTAAAATTATTAAATCATAAATACTGGGGTACAGGTTTAATCTAAAAAATTGAAAAGTAAGGAGTTGAAAAGATTAATGGAAATAGAACAAAAATTTCAAAAAGTTAGTTATAAAACGAGTATATTCATGGTTTTAAACGTTAGATGTGTCAACAATAAAAATTTCTGTTTTGTAATTAATGACTAGTTAGTTTCGCTACTACCGATTATCTACAATAAATGTACGCATAGGTTACTCCAGATGAATATACATAAGTATACCAGGAAATCACCAGATCGTTGTACAACAAATTAAAGGGATCACATCCTAATTGTGAGTAGTCACAGCAGTAGTGTAAACGGTATCAGAGGTCCTGACGTAATTCGCATTAAAAGTACCCCAAAGGCCAACAATAACCAAGGTACACTGTGGAAATTGAAAGCCTGAAGATAGAGGGAGGAAGGATGTTATTCTAGGATAATGTCAGAGAATGCCTTAAGGAAATTTCAGCAGAAACAGAGAAAAACATGTCCATAGAGAGCCGAAGGTTAAATGTGAAGGAATCCCTAGTCATGACTACAAAAGAGATCTGGGGAGAAAAACCATCGGAACCGCTGATTTGATACCGATTGTAAAAACGCAGTAAACCTTATAAATTGCAAAAGAATAAAATAGCTAGAGAGATCCACGAGGCAGAATTGGAAGGACTATATTAGTACCAGAGCCACTGCTATACAAAAAGTAAGAAAGAAAAAATTACTTCCATAAACAAGAAAATCGAAACAAAAGATAATAGAACAGTAAATAAAGAAGTCAGAACATTTTACAAGAAAAATAAAAAGAATCAGGAAGCGCGATATGAGTCAGGGAAGCAGCATAAGGATCAAGGAAGCTAGAATTCTAATACTGAAGGAAGATCAAGCTAGGTGGATAAAAAAGTGTTTCTAAGCCCTATTGAATGCCGATGGAAAAGAATCTACAACAGATTTTCCAAAATTACCTGACTAAAGAGCGATAAAAGAAAAAATCCTACCAGATTGGGGTGATATAGAAATTCTTGAAAAACAACTAATCGCCTGGCCCAGATGAAATACCATCGGATGTAAGGATGTAGCAATCCTATTTTCAAAGACAGGATATAATAGGGAACTACAGCTTCGAAGTGGTGAGTAGATTCCAGTACCTTGCATCCACAATAACTTAACATCGGGACAAAAAAGAAGAAGTAAAGAAAAGGATTATGTTAGAGAACTGAGCATCTTCGACATGTCCAAGATTCTGAGGAGTGGACTAGCCAGTAATACCACAAAGCTTAGGATGTACACAACGCTAATTAAACAGATGGTAATCTATGATAGCGAAACTTGGATTCTGAACACAAAAGACCAGTGATTTACTGGAGCGGTTTGGGAGAAGGATATTGTGGTACATTCAGATATCCATGTACAGGCACGTAGGAACAAAATTTTTCCTGGGTGGGCCAACTTGAAATCAATATGGCCCCAATTTTTTTTCAAATTGCAAAAGGTTTTAATGATAATTTGTTTAAAGATAAATGAATAATGATTTTTTAATAATAAAATTGTATTTACATGTTTTAAAATTACATAGACAAATGAAAATCACATAATCACTTAAATTATCGTAAACCGTAAACCTACTCTT
>NW_027105331.1:280827-283509 GCF_000696795.3 Halyomorpha halys
GTGATTATCGATGACTCATCGCTTAAAGTCTGCTACTCTCTACCAGAAACAAAACTATTGTTTGCCCATTTGCCTTTGTGCCCATTTGTTTAAATCCCATATAATCTCATTTAGTTTATTAATTTTTGTACCAAGCGGGCCGAGCCCACCCTGGAAAATTTCTGGGTGAGCAGCTGCCCACCCTGCCCACCCGGTTCCTACGTGCCTGTCCATGTATGAAGATGGAGTATGGCGGCTTCAGAACCCAAATCCTGGAATGATTTCGGCACTTTTTAAGGGTTGGAAGACTGTAATATACCAAAAACACCCTACGAGGGAACACTTTATAGAAAGAGAAGTGGAGGGGGAGGATCATTGGAGAGATATAGAACTCTAAGACGGACGGTACATGAAATTAAAAATGATGCTGAAAAAAACAAACAAACAGATGCTTTTATATGTTAGAAGAATAATATAGTAGGTAGTGTTTTTATTTATTAATTTTTTTCGAAATTATGAAAAATTAGATCTTATAATAAACTAGTAAGAACAAAAGTGTTGTAAAATTCGAATACGTGCAACTGTCATAGCAACTTCATATCCATGAAAGCAAATTTACCACAAAAAATTTTTAATAATACTATTGTATGAAAAACATTCTATATCCATACGTATTTGTTTTCCAATAAGGGCTGAATAGTTAGGAAACGTTAAACGTTATTTTGTAAATAAAATGGTCGGTTAAGAGAAATTAATAAAATGTTTAGAAACAAAAAATTTATTTAAGTGGAACTTTATTGTAATTTAAAGAAACATATTGTCGTTGAGACTCTGTTCTTGAAACTGCAAGAGATGAAACTGAACTAAATATTTGTACGTTAGAATTCTAATTTTTTTTTTTAAATATTGATTCATTAATATTTACAACTGTATTAAAATACATACAGCAAGTAAATGTGATATTAGTTACACACTGACATGTACACATGGATTGCTTTTAGATTGCATAAAGGGAATAACACAAAAATTGTGACTATAAAGTATGCTTCACGAATGTTAAACAATCACTTTTGTATTCACCTAAGCAACAAAAATCAAGTCGATCATTTATTTTTCCACCACACATCACTAAGCATTGGATAATATTCCAACCAAATATGGCGCTTAGTGAAACCCGCTAATCGAACATTTGCCCAAGCATACCTCATGCCCTAATAGAAAACAAACTAAAAAAAATTGACATAGAGTCGTTATTGCTAGAGCACAAATATTTTAAGGTTTATTTTTTGTTTTAGAGGCCCAATAATCCTAAAAATACAGGTTAATTCAATCTATATTGTCACTAATAACTATGCTATATAATATGAATTAACAATTTTCGCTCTATTTTCCTCGAAAATTTCTTTCAAGAAAATAATTTTTTCGTGGATTTTAAGCAATAATGAAACGATCAAATCTCTTTTCATCTGCTTAAAAAATGGAAAAGAGGAATTATGAAACTGTCTGATTTCTGCTTTTCACGTCAATAAAAGTCTGAATAATTATATTCTTTCATCCCTTAACTAAGGACTCCATTACCTAATCATATTTCCAACGCTGAAGATTCTATTAATTTGACAATAAGGTCCATATGAGGATTCCTTAAAAGTCTTATTACTGGTTATCATCATGAAATTGGTCTACCAACCAATTTGTCTACAACCTTGTGTAATAATAATCATGGGAGTTAAATTGGAAGAGGCGAGTCGAGATGACATATATATGTTTCATTAAAAACTTACAATTAAGCTCGCACGGATGGACAAGCTTATACTATTCCCAGTTGCAAGTTTCGAGGCGTTAAGATATGTGACATGTAATACATCGATAAAAAGAAATCGCCGTCTGTGGGATAGTTGAGGACACGTGTACTTAACACTTATGAATTATTGAATCTGGAATGACTACTTCATTTAAATGTTAGCTGTGATAAGGCATATAATAGCTTCATATTTATGTTAGCTGTGATAAGGCATAATAGCTTCCTATTTTTTATTAGTTCTAGACATTTAGGGACTCATATCCAATTTTAAAAAGAACAATTACATTTTAGAACTAGTTATTTACAAATCTAAATAAATTGCGACACATTAAGAGCTTATAAAATTACGAAGTGATTGGAAGATTTATTATAGCTAATAATCTAGTAAAACTAGAAAAACAAGAAGAAAAAAAAACAACTAGATCACATAACCACAATTTATTCTATAATAAATTCTATCACTGAAATAAATGAACAGAAAAAAACTTGAGCATGCTCAAGTTATGTATATAAATAGTCCTTAAAAAGAATTTATATACATATATATATTTATTAATTTACTGAATGTATTATATAATATACAGTTGTAAATTTCAATAAAGATATTAAAATAAAAAAAATATTTCTTTTTAACGACTATTTTTTTTTTTATATCGAGCAATATTACCGATAAGAAAACTGTAAAAAGGATTAAAGAGGAAAAAATTTAAAAAAGATTATGTAAAATTTAATTATTGACTACGAATGAAGTTCGATTTTAGATTTCTTTTTAAGGACAATTTTTTTATATCAAGCAGTATTACCGATAAGAACAACGTAAAAAGGATTAATGAGGAAAAATAAAAAAAAAATATTATGTAAAATTTAACCTGTATTATTGACTACGAACTTCTGGTAAAATA
>NW_027105331.1:284411-300652 GCF_000696795.3 Halyomorpha halys
TATGTAAAATTTAACCTGTATTATTGACTACGAACTTCTGGTAAAATATAATTTAAGATGAGATAATTGCGTTACATTAAGAGCTTATAAAAATATGAAGCAATTGGAAGACTTATTATAGCTAATAATCTAGAAAAATAATAAAACAAAACAACTAGATCATATAGCCACACTTTATTCTATTATAAATTCTATCACTGAAATAAATGAACAGAAAAAAACTTGAGCATGCTCATGTTACATATAAATAAATAAATAGTTCTTAAAAAGAATTTTTAGATTTCTTTTTAAGGACAATTTTTTTATATCAAGCAGTATTACCGATAAGAACACTGTAAAAAGGATTAATAAGGAAAAAATAAAAAAAAATATGTAAAATTTAACCTGTATTATTGACTACGAACTTCTGGTAAAATATAATTTAAGATGATATAAATTGCGACACATTAAGAGCTTATAAAATTATGAAGCGATTGGAAGACTTATTATAGCTAATAATCTAATAAATCTAGAAAACAAAACAACTAGATCATATAACCACATTTTTTTCTATTAGACATTCTATCACTGAAATGAATGAACAGAAAAAAACTTGAGCATGTTCAGGTTATATATTAAAAAAATAGAAAATAGTCCTTAAAAATAAATCTAAAAATTCTTAAGGACTATTTTTTTTCAAGCAGTATTACCCGTAAGAACACTGTAAAAAGGATTAAAGAGGATAAAATTAAAAAAAATATTATTTAACATTTAACCTGTAATATTGACTACGAACTTCTTATAATTTAAGATGATATGAATTGCGACACATTAAGAGCTTATAAAATTATGAAACGATTGGAAGACTTATTATAGCTAATAATCTAGTAAATCTAGAAAACAAAACAACTAGATCATATAACCACAATTTAATCTATAAGAAATTCTATCACTGAAATGAATGAACAGGAAAAAACTTAAGCATGCTCAGGTTATATGTTCGAATTCTTTTCAATTTGGTATAAAGAATTAGTAAAAAAAAAGAAAGTATTTTTGTCTGTTCTAATACAGTTTGGCTGTACGGTGAAATGGATATCCTTACCTCAGAGGCCCCTCATCGAATTTTTTGGGTTTGTAGGATTACTTCTGAAATTATTAGATGACATTTGAAGGCGGAATATGGTCGGATAAGATGTGGCAGTGAGGGGAGCTCCCGGCATGACTGGACGCAGGGGAGCTCTGATCAATACACCCCATCCCGACCCTCCTCAAACTTAAATTTAATTAATGCTGTCAAAGCGGACACGGAACTATATCGCCTGTATCAATATTTGTCAATCACTCAACGCACAAAACGCTTCAGACAATTGTAGCGGGCGGGAATTGGTAGGTAAAGAAGAGGCGTTTTAATAATGTAAACAGTGCCTCATTGAATACGAAGATTGTTGATCACATTTTATCAGTTTGTACTTCGCACACTGACAGAATAATTGATGCAGCTAGAAATTTAATCTATGTATGATTATTACTTAGTGATATTAATCACATGATTTTTGTTTATTGATATTTAAAACTGTATTATACATATATACAAGCAATAAATTTGATGTTAGTCATACAATGGCATCATACAGAACCTACTCATTGATAGAACTCCAATAACATTTCTAGAGGAGGAGCTCTTGAGGCCATCTTCTTTGAGGATTATCAGATAATAAAGCAGAAGCCAGACTAGAAAAAAGTTTGGGTGGTTAAAGTTTATCATGATTGGTATCTGGTTCTGGCAAAATCGGCAACATATGGGACAATGAGGTCCTCGTGGATGAAATGATTTGTGACAAAGTAAGTAGCATTAATGATTTTAGTTTATAATGGAGTCACACAGGTGTCTAGAGAAACTACCTATTGGTAGCACTCTAATGACGTTTTTACATTAGCAGGTCTCGTGGCCATCTACTTTTCAGGTGCCCTTGAGAATAATCAAGAATGGAAGAGGAAGCAAGGTTAGAAAGAAGTGGGCATGGTGGGTTAGAGAGTTTATCATGGAAGGATTAGTATCTGGTTCTGGTCAAATCGGCAATATATGAGACATTTGGATCCTGATGGATGAATTGATTCATGACAAAGTAAGGAGCATTAATGATTTAGGATTGGATACGAGAGAAATTCGATGGTTTAGTGGAGCCCCAAAGCTCAACTCCTTATGTCCAGCTAGGCCCTATTTTAGTCATATAAATGAGTCTTTTGTAATTAATTGGAAGTTTAGACCGTTTGTCTAATAAGTGTTGTAATAGTCGGAATCGACAAGCAGTTTCCTGTCTTTTCAGTCTTGTATGAGGATTCCAGGTTTGTCCAGATGTAGTCCTAAGTAACAGATCTGTTCGACAGGAATAAGCGAGGTATTATTAAAGGATACATAAAAAGTTTTATAAATCAAATTTGCGCAACTTAAACTATTTAATCCGAAAATATAGATAATCGTAAACTATTTAAACCGAAAATATAGATAATCATAAACTATTTTATCCGAAAATATAGATAATCATAAGCTATTTGATCCGAAAATATAGATAATAATAAACTATTTGATCCGAAAATATTGAGAATCATAAACTATTTAATCCGAAAATATAGATAATCGTAAACTATTTAAACCGAAAATATAGATAATCATAAACTATTTAATCCGAAAATATAGATAATAATAAACTATTTGATCCGAAAATATTGAGAATCATAAACTATTTAATCCGAAAATATAGATAATCGTAAACTATTTAAACCGAAAATATAGATAATCATAAACTATTTAATCAGAAAATATAGATAATCATAAACTATTTGATCTGGAAATATAGATAATCATAAACTATTTGATCCGAAAATATTGATAATCATAAACTATTTAATCCGAAAATATAAATAATCATAAACTATTTAATCCGAAAATATAGATAATCATAAACTATTTGATCCGAAAATATAGATAATCATAAACTATTTGATCCGAAAATATTGAGAATCATAAACTATTTAATCCGAAAATATAAATAATCATAAACTATTTATGATCGCAGTATTTCCCCTTACTATATATTTCACAGTAAGAAGAAAAGTTCAGCAACATTTAGTAGCAATTGTCAGTAATAATTGTACTTAGTTGTTAATTTAGTCATAATTTTTTTTCGTTTATTGCTGAACAAACTGTCAGTATACAGAAGGGGTTTGTAAAACTAAAAGACGAATAGAATCGAGAAAAAAAAAATCTCACCAGTCTCTCTTTCTTTTAGTTCCTGCAAAAAAGATGGATAAAAACTGATTTTTCTGTTTCCTCTCGCTTACACCTAGGTTTCCCCTCAAAATAATTTACAGAAATTTTAGGAATATTTAAATAAAAGGAATAGATAAATAAAAATAATAGGGTATTCTATAATTGGGATTGTTTTAGAAGTATATTATTACATACTGGAAGATCGCTGATTTACCGTGTGTAATTATAAAAGGAAGATTGTCAGGGTGCGGTCAAAGAAAACTGAAAAATATTGATTAAACTATTTTTATTGAGCCAACGTTTCACCCCACGTTGCAGGGCTTCATCAGGGCTAAAACAAAAAAATACAAACACTTAAATGATGTAAACATAAATGAACGAATTGATGAAGTAAATTGTACGGCTGTGAAGTCTGGGGAGCGGCATCCTTTACGAAAAGGAAAAAAATTACAATCTTTTCAAAATAAAGTCCTAAGAATCGCAGTTAATGTTCCTTAGTCAAAATAAATAGCCAGTTGCATCGGGAATTACATATGGAGTCAATAGAGGATTATATCAAAAAATGGTTCATGAAGTTGCCGACAATTCATGCAGTGACCTACAACCTGGGAAACCCATCCTCAACCCGATGACTGAAGCCCAGGCTGATGAAGGACATTCTGTTATAAATTCTATATTTATTAATTCATAGTCACACTAACTCTATTTTACTTATTGTTATTATTTATTTTTTTTATTTTCTTCTCTCGTCCCTTTTTCAAATTAACTTGATTCTTTTTGCAATTTGAGGGCAATTGTTTGTTTTGTTAAGTGTTCCAATATCATTATTTTTTACTATTAATTTTACTTTTCTCTTTTATTATTCTTATCTATTTATTTTATCATTTTTTTTCTTTTAATTATAACATTACATATAGTTAGGGGTGTCTTTTATACGAGACTATTAAAAATATATATAATGTAACGGTTATATCAACCATGTAAGGCCCACCAGGCCGATCTGGTTTAAAATAAAATAAAAATGAAGTAAATGAAAATTAAAAAGATGTACAGTGAATGAAACGTAAAAATTATCAGTTTAAATATATGTATATATATGATTTCTCTCCCCCCCCCTCCATTTTTAATATATATTAACATTTAATGTTGTCTTTTTTAATATTTACCTTTAATTTTCAGCACTGTTTCCTTTAAAATTATTTTCAAATAAAACTTACTTTAACTGTCAATGTTACTTCTCTGTAACATCCTAATATCCTGTTAAAAGTCCACTTTCGCGCTGACTTCCAGTCCGTTAGGTACGTTTCCTATCTTGTTCATTATCTTCTTTTATTCTTGTCTCCCTTTTTCCATCTTTTAGTTTGTGCTTTATTTTATATTTCTTCTTTTTTTCCAATTTCATTAATTGTCTAAAACCTTTTAGTATTCTTATTTAATTTCACTGTACATCTTTTTAATTTTTCATTTACTTTGTTCAATTTATGTTTTCAACATTTAAATGGTTGATCTTTTTTAGCCCTGATGAAGCCCTGAAACGTTGGCTCAATAAAAATAGTTTAATCAAAATTTAATTTAATTTTATTTAACGGCAACCAGGAAGATGGTCTCGTTTTATATTGTTACATGTTCCATTTAAATAAAATAAACTATTATTAAACTACGAACTATTAAAATATATTTAATTAAAGATATTTTTAGTTTAATAATTAAATGTTACGAGGTATACCATTTCTATTCTACTCTTTTCTAATTACTTTGTTTAAGTGGTGCTTGTTCGTGTCCGTTATCAAACATGTAATGCATTATTCTAATTACACATTCTGAAAAAAAAATAACGTTCTACTCAGGGTCTCTGGTAAGTTTATATTTTTTTAAAAAGAACATGGAGTCCGTCCTTGATTGCGTCGACTAGCTGTGGCCAGAACAGATCCATTCGCCACACCCGCCAAAGAAACCATTCCAGGAGGTACAGAGAGCTTTTGAAACCGGGCGACCATTCCGATCCGTTCGAAGACATTATCTGACATAATCAAAATGATTTCTCAAAAAAATAAAGATTTATAACAAAAACGTCAAGCGTACTAAACTATTTCTTACAATTAATATTTTCCTATAAAAATTAATCATCAATGAGTGCCTGATACATCGATTACGTGCTGAAAAAATGTCCTAGCGTACCAACTAAACCTCTTAGATAATCTTTGAAATTTAAGCTGATTCCTAGGCTCAAAAAAAGAATTTTTGATTCTTCTCTGATATATATTTAATGGAGGTTCCGGAAAAGGAAAGTATAATAAAAAAAATCATATTAATTTTCTATTTATTTTAATCAAATTTAATTATAAAAAATTTTAAAAATGTGAAAATAATCCTATTGAAGACTTATTCAAAATTAATATTTCAGCAATTTGTAAATAAAAGTTTTTTTTTTTGTATTTTTTACAAATAAATCAAATACCAATCTAGCTTTTGGCTTTAATTCAACATGTTACTTTCCACGAATTTATACTTATAGGTTTATAATGAATTAATCTTCATTATGTTCGCCTTTTCAAAAATGTAATATGCTTATTAGTGAAGAATGGCTGAGCCATCCATAGCTATCGGTGGAACAAACAAATTGCCAGTTGTTCAATTCTCTTGCATTTCTTACTATATACTACCACTTGGAGTTACAACCTTATCGCTTTATGTACTATTGCTTTGTTACTAATATGCATGTCACATTGTGGAAAAGACGAACATAACAAAGATCCATTCATTGTAAACCGATAAGTATGGTTACGCAGAATGTAGCATGTTGGAATTAAAGGCGAATGCTGAATTGGTATTGGTATAAAAAATAAAGAAAATGAATGAAACACTTTCATTTCATGCACTAACGGTATCCCATCGCTAAGAACAAATTACCTCGAACAAATGTAACAATTATAAATTCTTTAATTGATAATGGTAATTTAAATATTTAAATTACATTCAATACTAACAGTGGGGAGGTACTCATCTATTACGAATTTAGAGTTTTTGCCCCTTCCTGTTGGGGAGAATACCATACCTGCCAGTAGGAATTGGATATCGAAAGAAAAATATCGATATGGATATTGATATCGATATTATATTCGCACTGAAATATCGAAATTACAAAATATTTGTATTATCTATCGACAAATTAACAAATTAAAGAAATAGTTTAATAATACAATAATATAGCATATCATAGGAGGACTTCTTTCCTATCATACCTAATCAAAACATAAAGCACTCATAATAACAGTAAAGCAAAAGCAACGCCATGACAACACAAACATAACAAATATTAGAACACACACCCAACATAAACTAAAATATAATTGGATATGTTAGTTGAATAAATCGTTTTTTTAAAGGTGAAAATCATAAATATTCCACTAATTTCCAATTTATATCATGGAAATAATATCCAATTCAAAAATCGAAATCTCAATGTCAAAACATACTAATATTTCTGTTTGATATTGATATCAAAATTTTGCAGCGATAATAAAAGAAAATATAGATATTTCACTAGTGAACATTTTTGATATTTTAGGGAATCTTTAAAATAAAATATTTGAATTTTATTTCGATATCGATATTGAATATCGGAATTACTGTAATATTTAAAATATTGCAATCTTTATATATCTACAATATCGATATTTGGATTCAATATAATTGGTTAGATATTATTAAATTTTTTTATAGTGTCAAGTTCTGGCAGGTGTGTGATTATTTTTGAAGAGAAAATTAACCAATAATGATTTGTGTTTGGTCATCTATTGAGTACAAACAAAAGCTTTTTTAAAAAAGTTTAGGAGATATTTATTTTTTTGAAAAATGATGTAATATAGATATTTTGATATCCCATCCCTATCAAGCAGCCCTACGCCCTAATCAAAGGAGCTCCTGTAATATTGTATCGCCTATTGTCATACAAGGTCTCGAATCTCTATTGTTTTCATCACAAGTAGTTAATAAAGAATAAGTCAATTGTGCTAATGTAACCTGTATAACCTTTGCCCACAATAGGGGGTTTTCAGCAACCTATGCTAATCTGTTGAATGTGCTATAGTGTTATTGGCATTAGTAGGGTTATCCTGCGGCTGTTGTAGTTGAAAAGTTGTTACAAAAGTAATTTTATAACTGCAAAGGATCGGATGCATTGTAAAGGTTCAGTGCTTACCACGAAAATACGCTATGAGCTATCAACACTTCGAGTTTCAGTTATTGTTTTAGATAGAGTCAATCATCAAGCCAGAAATTTCAACCGATCAATTTTAAGTTCTTCTCATGACGTGCAGGTTTGGATGACACACTAAAACTCATCCAATACGTGACCGTGACGAAGAAGCCGAGGATGGATGATCTGACTTTGTTTACAAAAATACCCATGGAACCCTATTTATACCCAGGGTACGGTGCCAACTGTTAGCCATTTCACTGAGAGCTATTGACCTCCGTCCCATCCTTCGGATAAATATCTGTCCCAGGACTATTTATACCTACAGCATATTGATCTCGATAGCTTACGTCCGACTCTCGAGGACCCAGAAAGGAGTTCTTCCTTACTTCAAAATAACTTTCGGGTACAGCATTCGCTCTTCCCCACTGTGGTTCAGAAGCTCAGAATCAGTGACAAAAAATGAGAATACTTTCTATAACCTAAAAAACTTATCTAATGGCGTTTTTAATCGATAAGTTTTTAATTCTTCGTTGATAGGAAGGAGAACGAGAAATAGTGTCATTATATATTTTTTTCGGTTGATTTAAGTTAGAGATGAGTTCTTGACACAGATCACAACGAACTTCCCCATTTTTAAATTCATTGAGAATGACCCAAGTGGTCGAAATACTTTAAAATAAATAAACAAACTATATTTGTAAAATAGACTCTGTTTGGACAGTCTTATTATTTTTTTTTTACATGATGAAGTTCACAATTTAACATTATTTTTAAAGATGTGGAATTAAAAATTAGATTATGTTAGAAATAGTGAAAATCATCTATACAAATATTTTACTTTGAAGTGTATATTTTTTTATTTTTTGGGTCTGTTAACCCCTCAACTTATACGCATGAGTTAATACGAGAGCACTAAACAGGCCAAACTATGCATACTCCAGATAATTCAAGTGGCATTGTATTTTATACTGCTATATTTCTTCACACTCGAATATGATCGAAATAAAAATGTGATAATAATAAAATAAATAACAATGATTGATTCTCTGTATTTAGCTTTAGCCTATGTTTACATAGAGAGCTTGGTATTATGACCGATATCCAAAATAAAAATAAAAAATCTGATTATTTTTGTATTTTTTAAACATTTTTTTGCCAAGACTTTTTTTTTACATTAAATTATTTTTTGGTGTTTTTTTTTTTTTTTTTTTTTTTAAACTGGGCATCAAGCGGTTAATTCATAACTGACTAAGTTGAGAATTTTTTTCTTATTTTTTATTGTCAGACGTACTTAATGAATCTCACTGGCGAAAATATTATCTATTAAATACTTTTTTTTTTTCATCTTAATCAATTTGCGATATTTTCCATCAATCAAAACAATAAATTTAAGGTACATAGATTAGTGTATACACTATATATACAAATATAAATGTATTTATAATGATATGATATAATTATAATATCATATTTGTGTGTGAGTATGTGTGTTTGTGTGTGTGTGTATGTATATGTACTAAAGAATTAGTATCTAAGCTCTCTATGGTATTAACAATCTATAGGGGAGTTATGACATTCTCAGGGCTTCGCTGATATGTAAATTGGATTCTGAACAATAAAATGATGATGGGTTTTCCCCCTTTTATAAACCGAGTACTGTAGAGAGTCAATTAACTAAAATAATTGGAACGATGTCATTTGGAATAGCAGTTTTTTCTTGTTTTTTTTTTTTTTTTTTTTTTAGAATGAGAAATCGATTTTCCTATTTCATGTATATTCGATTTGTATTATTGCGATTAGAAAATAGTTGAAATATATATATTTTTTATTTGTTTCACTTTTTGACCCTCCATTATTACATTAACTTTTTTTCCTGCCTCCAAGTTATCGTATTTGTAACCCTTTTTAAACTCAATAATAAACCAAACTCCTTAAGTGTATATGTATAATTTAATTTCTTGTTTGAGACTGATTTATTTATCAGAGAGAGAGAGAAATGCTGGCCAAATACAACGGGTTGCTACACACAGCATATAGTATAAGAGCCCAAGAGGAGAAAAAAGGCAGTTATCTCACCCCAATTTTTGATTACTTTAATGACAACTATGTATAATTAATAGTCAAAATAGGTAGGGGGAATAAAAAATGGTGGCTATTTCAAAGCGTAAAAAAGTAAAAAAACTAATTTTTCATTCGGAGCTCTATATCTTAAAAAGTAGGGAAGAAACACAAGAAAACCTAAGAGAACGTCATTTAAAGAAGAGTAAATTTGCTAAAATATGAGCCCTAATAGAGTTATTTTCGTTAAATAGTTTTCGATATATAGCTTTTTAAAAAGCAACATATCAGCCTATTTTTATCCACAATTTTATTTAATTTACACATTCTATCACAAGCTTATTAATAACATTATCAATAATAGATTATTATACATAATGAAATAGTAAAAAAAAAATGTTGAGACTAAATAGATATTTTTTATTATAATCCTCAAGTATGTACTTAAATATTTCTGACTTACTCAAGAATATTGGAAAGAATTTGGTAAGTAAAAAACACTGTTTTAAGAAGTTTTAATTTAATTGACTTGTTTCAATAAAATAAATTAGAAATGCATTTATTGATTGCTAGTAGTTGGGACTAATTTATTTTATTAAAAAAAATGTTCTATATTAGATGCTGAGGAAGGTGACATGGTATCTTCGAAACGTTCAAGTATATTTTTATGAAATAATCAATATTGTGTTTTTATTAAGGCCTGGAAAATTAATGTTTTTATCATTTCTTACTTTTTATTAATTTTTTTTCGCAAAATTTACAAATATTCTAGTTCATTTAAGTATTTAATTCTATACATACAAATTTGAATTAATATAGTTTAAATTACGGGTAAATAATTGATCTAAGGCTCAAGAGAATATCTGACGACTTGGTTTTTATTTTTTATTTATGACCACCTTCCTGGTCATTTCTGACATACCCAGAAAGGGGGAAGTTATCTACAGGTTACCACCCTATTCTAACCACGGTGAGGGGTCAACACTGAAATAAAAGTCGGCTCTCTACGCAATGGATTCGAACCGGCGCCGCTACAGTCGAAGTTAGTGCATTAAATCGCTCCGCTACGAACGGCCCATTTCCCAAGAACATAATTTTTTACAAATTCCAATTTGATATAAAAATTAAGGTTCTTAAGTTGAGTGTTTGGTCATTAAAACTGTAATCCTCCACTCCACCACTATATTAATCTTAGCTTGTTAAAGTTTATAGTATTAATTTAAATAGGGGGTAATACTGGGTATTGTTGCATTTTGTCATTTACATTTTTAAATTTTTTATTTTTTATTTTTCAATTTATCAAGTTTTCGTATTCCGAATCGTACCAAGTGTCAAAAACGTTTCTTATTTTGGTAAAAATAAAACTATAAAAGTATCTATTTTTTTTTGCACGAAAACGATGGCAAGTTTTTCACCAATTATCAACATGAAAGGGAACCAGTTTATGATACCATGTGAACCATCAAAATATTTATTAAAAAAAAAACATTTCATTTATCCGATTAAAATTACCATAAAATAGCGTCTGGAAACTTACAAACTTACTACGCGTAGCTAGAAATAAAAAAAAGTGTATCCCAATGAAAATTATATATATTATAGTAGGAAAGCATTCTATGGAGCATTTCAACCATGTTTCGGAAGATTTAATAATAAGAAACTGTTGCTGAAAAAAAAAAATAATCAGGATAATTATATCTAGATTAGAAACATAATTCCTATTAACTTAAATTATAACTTTCATAAAGAAATGAATGTTAATGTAGAGAAGAGGTGTAACTTAATCATACAAAAAGTAAATTATAATTTTTCATAAAATCAAGATGGTATGAATGGTATGAACTCAAATATTGAAAAAACTATATATTCAATAGTTTTTGTACTATCGTTTATTAATTACAGACGTTAAATCAACGATCTTCCAATAAAATTTTTTATATTCGGTTTTATGAGATCCAAAAAATTTGAAACTTACATAGGAAATATGATTTGTCAAAAAAAGTGAGGTACCTATTTGAATAATGTTCATATAATTTGATAAGTTGAATAATGTATTATTTTAGTTACGTTATATTAATTTTTATAATAATTTTTTGTATACCTGAAATGGCTCCTTATGCTGAAAGAGGAACAGTGCCTAAAGGTTTTTGAAAATAAAGTATTACGTAAAATATTCGGACTTAAAAATGATGAGTTAACCGGAGAATTTAGAAGGCTATACAACGCCGAATTGACAAAAATGAACCCGGTAAATATAATTCAGGTTACTGAATTGTGGTGAATAGTGTGGGCGTGTAAGATTGCAGCGCTTAGTAACGAATCTCTATAATATTAATTAATACTGAATTGACGGGTAAACTCCCGAGAGGTAGATCGAAGCGTAGGTGGGAGGATTGAACCTAAGACTGATCTGGTAGATTTGTGTTTTAACGGGTGTCACTGGACGTATTTCTGTAAAGAGCGATTGGTATGTCGAGCTTTCGGGTTCGCTTAGCTTGTTTTGTTTTTTTTAAGTTTCAAATCTGAGTTATTTTAAATTGATTTTTGAATAAAAGGTGCATAGCAATAGTAAATTCATTTTTTTCCTTTCATAAACTCGTCCGTTTATCAGATAATGAAACGTTAAGTTTAAAATTCCACCAAATCGTCACATCGAAACATATCCATAAACAGATAAAACTAAAAAACTCTAACGGCATTTCATACAAGTTTTTGAATACATAAACTACACTATTCTGCCAAATTCAAAGTTTCTATATTTTTTTAATTTCTAATTTAAAATGTTTTTGTTATGATAAAATAAGTCTAGAAGGTCATGGATTGAAAGAAATGTTTAAGAAATTGATACGGCTTGGTTTAACAAGATTAAAGAACGACTCCAGACAATTTACTTACATCAGACTTAGACCAGAGAGTGAACTTAGCGAAAACTTAATACATAATCATGTTTAAGTGCCAGAAGGTTTATAGGAGTAAACAAATTTTACGATTTTTAGTACTTAAGGGGTCCTTCCTTCTTGCTATTGTATAAAAAAACATTTACAATACGACCATCTTTTCAAACAGAGAGGGAAAGAGAAGTATGGGATGAATGAGAGATTAAAACTAGCACAGGAAAAAAAAGATGTAATTGTTAGTTAGTTGTAATAGTTTAGTTATGATATACTGTATTGTGATATTATATTTGTAGGTATAGTGTAGAGAATATAAAATAAAAATATATCAATATTACATCAAAACATGAATTGATAGGTATGCTTATGTAGAAAGCCAATATATTTGGAAAGCACTGCTTGCAAAATTCCTCTCTTCACTATGGATGTGGGGATTCTTAAAAAGGACGCAAAATAATGTGGAAAATATAAATAATAAAAAATAAATATATTTATCCCCCTTTCTAAATTTCATATGTAGGCTTGATTAAAGTAGCAGACATATGATAACAAACAGGTTTTGTGATGAAACTGACAGTAATTATTCATAGTACTTGACAATTTTTGACATCCTGAGAGAAATGGCAGAAAGTAAAAAATGTCAGACATTCGGTAAAGTTGGTGAAAGATAAAAGAGAGGCACGATGAAGACACGGTAACTTGGAGCAGATTATAAATATACATGAGAACGGCACCTACTAGAACAATGGTTGTCCACCGGAGCTTACTTCCGCAGTTCCAAGGTTGCATTCCCTCCGTTCGCGAGGCATTTACTTCCTTGGCCATCCAGGACCTCTCTTCCACGGAACTCCACTTTTCCTAAACGTTGAAAAATAAATTGTTGGTAAGTTAATACTAGATTTGGAATTTTCCCCTCATGTTCTTCTAAGAACGTTAAATTTTTCTGTTCCAAAATTCGTTTTTTTATTCAGCTTTTTAACCAATTGATTTACGTTTTAACTTAATTATTCATTTCCTTTAACTTATTTATTTGTTCTTTTAACAGTTCTACTGCTGGGACTATTTTATTTTTTATTTGCATTTAATTTCTGTAACGGATTAAACGTGTGTTGAGGTTCACTGGATATGTTTGAGAGATTAGAATAATGAGAATAGCATAGATATGGTTGAGAAAAAAAAAGAGTCAATGAACATGTAACATGTAAAATGGCTCTGTGTGAAAAGATAAAGGAGGGGGAAAATATATACATATAGGAAAAAAATAAAATAAAATTGTTAAAAAAACATTTTGAAATATACCATAGATTCAATCTTTTAATCAAAGTATTAAATATTTTATATGTGGCAATTTTTTAAACAGTTGACATGGTTCGTCAGAGTAGGTTTAATACACTTTTATTTTTTTGCTAACCCTCTTTCTGGTAATTTTTGAAATACAGGGAGTTTATCTAGGGGTAACCAATCCATTATAATTAATACTGGAGGATCAAATTTTCATTGCGTGGTGGGCCCACGAATAAATAAAAGTCAATACACCAAACCCAAGCCGGAATCGAACCGGTGCCCCGCTGCAGGCTCGAGGTTGCTAAGTTGACACCTCAACTCCCTTGGATTAATATACTTCTTGAGAAACATTTTTTAAAATTTAATTTATTTATTGATATTAACATCTTTATTAAAAATATATATAACAAGTAAATTTGATGTTAGTTATACAATGGCGTGGTACAGACATGTAGAGAATTTACATATTGATAGAACTGCAATAATATTTCTAGAGGAGATCTCGAGATCATCTGCACATATTCTGTTGCCAGGAATATATGGGGTATTATTAAAGGATACAAAAAAAGTTTTAAAAATCAAAATGCAAATATTAAAACTATCTAATCCGAGAAGTACTTTCAGTTATCACTGATAATCCTAATACGCAGGATAATCAGGATAATTTATATAAATTGATTAGGTGTACCATTCGGAGAATTTATCATGAGCAGTGTCTCATTTTAATTCTAACGTTGCAGTAAGAACCTCTTGTAAAACGCCTGTAAGTAACGTCTCAGAGAAAAGTGAACGCGTTTCTGCAGAAGCAAAAAAAAAAAAGTAATAATAATAATAATAAATAAAAAATAACCGACTTTTTTAAAACTTCAAATTTTCAACAAAACAATTAAATAAGAAAAGTTATGTACAATCATGAATTTTTTCTAATACATTCTGTAATCCGAACTTTTCAGTAATTTGAACATTCCCCTGCAGCAATTACTTCGAATTACCGAAATTACACTATATTCGAATTAAGGGTTCAAAAAATGAAGGAGAGAATCTATAGCATTTATAGGTCGATGTATGTTTGTATCATTAAAATGAATTCATCTAAAATATACTTCATGATCTTCGTTTTAGCTCAAACATTTGACATAAATATTTACAAAGACACAATATTCCCAAATGACAAATAAACCCTTACAACGCTTCATTTAACCATCACTCACTATTAGGTTATATTGGATTGGTTCTAGAAAATGGAACACGCGGCGAACCAGAACACATCACTTTTGCCTGTCGTCATGACATCGTTCCACACTTTACTCCCATGAACATATAATTATACTAATGATAAACGAAGAAAGAACAAATTTCATAGGAAATAAGAGATGCTGTGGGGTAACCGAATAATTAAATACAACTATAACTATAAGAGATCTATAATCGATTTTTCATTGAGGACATGTCAATGATGATCGATCTTCTGACATTTTACCGGATGAAGGCTCTAATAATTAATAGTTTGCCAAAAAATAAACATTTAAATATATTTTAAAATAAAATGCTTTTCAATAAAAAAATAAGCGTTGAACTGTCACGAACAAACTTTGCAAATTGATTTACTCATATAACAGTAGTAATTATATTCATACCCTTCTAATTCGCATACAATGCTTTTTTAATATTCCGATCCGATGGTGACATATGTAGATGACAGAAAAATAAGCGGATAATGGATCACCCAAATAGTAACTTGGGTTTTAAAAAAAAACTATAAAAAAATTTTCAATTAACATTTATAATTTTGTTTCCTTCAATTCGAATATTTTATCGAAATAACTTTTTTATTTTACTGATAATAATCTGTAAAACTATCATCGAATCCCCAATAGATGAAACTGTTTTAATTATGAAGTACTAACGCCTGTTGAACAGATTCGATACTTAGGACTCCATCTTGACATCTTGACATCTTGGAATCCACACACAAGACTGAAACGACAAGAAACTGCTCGTAGATTCCGATTGCTACAACACTTACTTGACAAACGCTCTAAACCTATTCACTACAAAAAAATAGTATACACTACGATAATCAGACCAATTTGGACATATGGAGTTGAGCTCTGGGGCTCTACCAAACCATCAAATTGTTCCCGCATCCAATCGTTACAATCCAAAATCCTACGTAAAATCCTTGATGCTCCTTATTACGTCACAAATAAACTCATTTACAAAGACCTTAACATCCCATTCGTTGCAGATTTGACCCAAAACAGAAATGCGTCTTTTCATTACAAACTCCTTAACCATCCTAACCCATTAATTCTTAATCTTTCATCCTTAACAATCCTAGATAATCCTCCGAGGCGTCTGTAAAGAAGATGGCCACGGGACCTTCTAATTTAAATTAATGGTGGTTCCTTCCCAAGATTTTCAAGTGTATATGAAACATACAACTTATTAACTTGATTTAGTGAATGACAACAATTTCTTCCTTATTACAATATAATAATTTATTTCATATTACACAGCAACGTTTCGGGAGATTTCCCCCATCTTCAGGCTG